>NW_009953930.1:5216-5657 GCF_000747805.2 Chaetura pelagica | reverse complement strand
CCCTCCCTCCAGCATCTCTGTGCCTCTGCCCTGGGCTCTTCCCAGCAGTTCCCTGTCCTTCTGGAACTGAGGGGCCCAGAACTGGGCACAACATTCCAGCTGTGGCCTCACCAAGGCAGAACAGAGGGGCAGGAGAACCTCCCTGACCTACCAACCACTCCCTTTCTAACCCACCCCAGGATCCATTGCCCTTCTTGGCCACCAGGGCACATGGCTGGTCATGCTCATCCTCCTGCCCACCAGGACCCCCAGGTCCCTTTCTCCTGCCCTGCTCTCCAGCAGCTCAGCCCCCACCCTGTCCTGGTCCATGGGGTTGTTCTTCCCCAGATGCAAAACTCTACACTTCCCCTTGCTGAATTTCATCAAGTCTCTCCCCACCCAACTCTCCAGCCTGTCTAAGTCTCTCTGAATGGCAGCACAGCCTTCTGGGGTGTCAGCCCC
>NW_009953930.1:0-308 GCF_000747805.2 Chaetura pelagica | reverse complement strand
TGGAGTGTGGGGGGTTCCAGCGCCTCGATTTTTTTTTTTTTTTGGGGGGGGGCTCCTGGTGCCTCAGGTTGCCTCTCTGAGGGGTCCTTGTGGTCTTTCTGGGATCCAGGCATCACCCTGGGGGGGCTTCAGGTGCCTCCTTGGGGCTCTCTCTGCACCTCTGGGGGCTTTTCCCCATGGCTGAGGGGGTGTGTGTGTGTCCCCCCCCCCAAGTCCTGGTGCCTCCATGGGGGGGGCTGTAATCAATCAGGATAATTAAGCCTTATTTAGTCAGCATCCCCTCCCCCAACACACACACACCTGCTGGG
>NW_009953929.1:5526678-5529298 GCF_000747805.2 Chaetura pelagica | reverse complement strand
AAAACTTTCAGCACGATGCACGAGCTGGTGACTCATGTCACGGTGGAGCACGTTGGAGGACCCGAGCAGTCCAATCACATATGTTTCTGGGAAGAGTGTCCAAGAGAAGGGAAACCTTTCAAGGCCAAATACAAACTTGTAAATCACATCAGAGTCCACACAGGTGAAAAACCTTTCCCCTGCCCTTTCCCAGGCTGTGGCAAAGTGTTTGCCAGATCAGAGAATCTCAAAATACACAAAAGAACTCATACAGGTCAGTATGTAAAGCTCTCTTTACTCTCTCTCTGTGTTATTCAGCATACTGTTTTGCTTTATTATGTTTTTAATGTATCATTTGCGTTGTTATTGAATGCACGCCAAGTACTTCTGGAAAATAAATTCTCAGATTTTTTTTGCTTCTTTAACGGTTGGCGGGAGGGAGGGAAAAAAGAGGAGGAAAAAGGAGAGCCAGAACAAATCTCAGGATTCTCGTCCATGTTTTTTTCTGGTTGTACGGAGAGGCTGTTGTAATGTTTATGCGTATAGAGCTGTGTAAATATCGAGTGATATAGCTACTATTTCTGCTTATTCACACAGGCGAAGATTTTTTTTTTTTTTTTTTCGTCTGGCAGTTTAAAGTAGTTGGGGAAAAAAATGAAATCATTGTGCAAGCTCACAAATTAAAAGTGAACAATAGAACTTACAACTTGTCTAGTCAGTTTTGACTGATGTCGCTGAGATGTTGCAGCTCGAACATTGTGAGAATAACACAGCTGCGACCTTTTCGTTCAACAGTTTTGTTTTGGGCAGAGGGAGTTTCAAATGTTTGATCTGAATAACACTGACATTTTTAATGAGCATTGCCTTCCAACGACTCTGCATTCGCAGATATGGGGAGCTGCAAGTTCTGATTCTCGGGAAGGAAAAAAAAAGAAAGAAAGAAAAAAAAAAAAAAAAAAAAAAAGAAAGAAAAAAGAGGGAGAAAAGAACCCGGTATTGTTTCGGCCTGTACATTTTGAAATGTCATTTGCAGATCTGTTAAGCGAAACTGGGACATGTGTCAGAAACATCTGTTAGTCCTAGTTAACAGAAAATAAAGTAACTCGATGGACGATCTTGCAAAACTACGTTTGAAATCTTCCGGCCAGGAAAGCATTTATAATTAATGAAATTGCACGTAGAAAGTTTTCACACTTCCAGGAGCAGCTTGTGAAGTTGTATTAATTAGTTTAGCAGCCGGTGTTTGTAGTCTGTAGCGCTGGCTTTTTATTTATTTATTTATTTCCCCTCTGAATAAGAAGATAAGAAATAAGCCCGTTTTGGAAAATTCAATCTGTTCCAGTGTAGGGTTTTCCACCTCCCACCCCCTCCTGTACAGCCTTATGCACTGCGAGGGAAACCTACATAATCCTATTGTAAGATCTGTTTACAGCCAAACGATTTTTTTCGCCTTCCAGTTCGTAAAACTCCTCTTCCCCTAAGCTCGGTGCAGGGCTCGACCTTCCAGGGGTTGCAATTTTATGATATGACTCGACACGATATAATATGCAGAACGTATACTAATTTCGTATCGCTATCGCCTAAACATAGCACAGAGATTTTACTGCGACCGTCACTCGTCACCTAATTATTTTTCCATCGCTCTATGAATAGCTCGTCTGTGTGCAATGGGGGGGCGACAGCAAAGTTGTGCTCCTCTGCGGCCTTCTCAGACCCGTTTTTCGAGGAAAAAGGAGTGTCCTCGGGTCACATAACTTGTATGCGAGCCAGCTCCTTGTCGGATCAGCACAGGTACAGCCATTAACCGGCAGAGCTCTTCCTTTAATGACAGTGTTTTTCTTAAGTAAACAAACTTTTACTGCTCTTTAACGGCCTCACTGTTTGAAGTCTCTGAAGCAGAAAATGGTTAAATTCTTGGGAAAACTGACCTACATCGGAGAGGCAGGTTCAGGGCAAACCCGAGATCGGAGGTTTGCGTTTATTAAGCATCGTTCCGCGAGTCTGTTCTGTTCGCTTTAACTTTCCCAGTGATTAATTGCTGTATTGTGAAAACTCCTGCAGGGCCTTTATGGTTCCACCGTTTCTATTAAACACCCAGAAGTTGTCAAAAACGCAATGTTTCTGAAACCCTAATAGAACTCGCTACGAATTATTCATGAAGACAGTTCTAGATTCAACAGGAAAATTATTGCCTCCTCAAATATTAATGACTTCTGATTTCTCCGAGGCTGGAGAGCAGGCAGAGGGATTTCTGGCAATGTACGGATTTCCCAGATTGGAGGATAAGGCCGTTCAAGGCTGCGACAGCGGGACGAGCAGGACGGACAGGGATCGTTTCACCGTCTTCCCAGCGGGCCAGGAACAATAGTGCGTTACCACCACCCCCTCGGAGAAGTTAGTAAATACCTTAATCCACTCTCGGAGAAGGGGGATTATGCCACAATTTCCAAGCTGCATTTCACTGAACACTTTTGCCCAGCTACAAGTGTGGGGGTAAAATGGCGGTTGAGATCCTGCGCTTCTCCATCGGCCGGAGAACTTTCTGCGTGGCTGCACCTCCGTGTCCGGGCTGCGGCAGCCAGGACCTGTAAAATGTCCTCTCCCTGCCGGGTAGGGATTTCCACGTAAGAAAACCTGCTCT
>NW_009953929.1:5524099-5526365 GCF_000747805.2 Chaetura pelagica | reverse complement strand
CCCCCCCCCCGCTTCCCTACCACCACCCCCTCGGAGAAGTTAGTAAATACCTTAATCCACTCTCGGAGAAGGGGGATTATGCCACAATTTCCAAGCTGCATTTCACTGAACACTTTTGCCCAGCTACAAGTGTGGGGGTAAAATGGCGGTTGAGATCCTGCGCTTCTCCATCGGCCGGAGAACTTTCTGCGTGGCTGCACCTCCGTGTCCGGGCTGCGGCAGCCAGGACCTGTAAAATGTCCTCTCCCTGCCGGGTAGGGATTTCCACGTAAGAAAACCTGCTCTTGCGAAAGGAATAATTGCAAACGGCTCGGATGGCTCCTCTTTATTGAGGCGTTCAGAGAATGCAAACCGGCTAGCTGAGAAAATGCTGCCCTCTTCCCACTTGAAACCTGACTGTACGGAGGGACTTTTCAGTGGCTCTTTCAGGGGGTTACGCGAAGTTGAGCATTTTTCAACTCTCGGGGAAGTGCCATGCGCCGAAGCCCGCTTTTACCTGAATGTAGCTCACTTTATACAAGCACAGTGCTTATGAGGATGGCTTTCCCTGGGGTCTCCTAACTTACTGCTTGCTTGTACTACACTAATATCCTTGATTTGTTGTCTCAACTTGGATGCTGAAGGTCAAATTGTTTCCTTACGTGAAACTGTAATTAGATTATATGCGTGCGTGTGTCCGTGCACACGCACCGCTGTATGTCGACAGTATTTGGTTACAGGACCCCTCATCGTTTTCTAAGAGACCTTATTTTTAACCTCTACTTCCCTTCCTTCTAACGCCAGGTATTTACCCCGTCCTCTGTGCAAATGCTAGTGGTGCAGGATGTGAGAGCTGCTCGTTGATTATTACAGTGCGGAAAGGACATACTTTAAACGCGGAGCCATGAGCTTTTTCCCACCCACCTTGAGCAAAGTGCATTCATGTGAAATATTTGGAATGCCTTCCTTTATGTGCCTCTGCTCGCAGCCGAGCACGAGGTGGGCTGCTTCCCTCCGAAATTTAATCGTTACGATCGTGAGGCAGGGGGGGGTTAAAAACAAATTAATTCGGAAAAAAAACAACCAAACAAAAAAACCCCAAACAAACAACTAAACAAACAAACCAACCAACCCCCAAACCAGGAAGCTTTTACAAATAATGGAAGTCCTTTCGACCACATACGCCATGATGGTGAACACAGTGGCTTTGTTTACTCTTCACGTTTAAGGTTCGGCCGTATATTTTTGGTGTTGTCCTGGTTTGAGTCCCTGAGCCCTGATAGTTTTTGGCTTTTGACGGCTGAGGGGGTTATTTTTATATTCGGTTGGTGCAGGACTTGGACACTCTTTGGCGAGCAGGGTTTCGCAGTTTCTTATTATCAGCGACAATAATGCAGTCATCATTTCATCCCGAAACACTCTGTGGCATGTTTCCTTGAAAACCTCCTATATATCGTGTATCATACCCAGTCCACACGATCCGAGGTTAAACTTTCACAGAAGTGCAGCAACACGATTATATTTCTATTATACTTAACGTCACTTTCTCATATTACCAGAAAAAATAATCCCGAATGCAATTCCTTCCATGATTGAGCAGGTTCAAATGAAAAGGGAATCCTACCCGTGCCGTGCACTGGCCTACTCATCCTCCTGCCGAATCTCTATCGTTTTGCCCCCCTGCCCCCTCCCCCACCAATGTCTTTTTGAAATATTCTCTGCCTTAACACACGGTATCAGCAAGCGGGAAAAGGAGGGGGGCTGGGGATCTTCCACGGGATCGTAATCAGTGCAAGACCGGAGTGGATGATATCTGATCTAGCCAGGTTATGAATAATATTTCCACGTGCATCTAGGGGAGTGTGAGAAAATGTATTTAACGTTAAAACCTTCCCAGGGATGAATCACTGACCGCTCTTTCTGCAGGACATCGGAGTCTGGAGAGACAACACGCGTTGTTTGGTCGGAACGAGCAATTGGCTTCTTAAGTTTTCCTTATCTTGGGGCTTTGTCTTTTGCACAAAACCCTACGTTGACACACAGGGCAAGGGGGAGAAGAAGCTGGCTGGGCAGGGCTTTCCCTGCGGAGCCGGGTGGGCACGGCGCGGTGGCGCCGGGGGAGCTCGGCCGGGCGGGCGGGGAAGGGAAGGGCCAGTGGCGGGGGGGCAGGCAGGGGTCGGAGGGGAGCTGCTCCGGGGAGAAACGTGCCAGGGCCAGAGAGAGGGTACCCGGGAGGTGGCGGACTCGGGGGGGTGGCGGGGGGCTCCTCTCTCTGCCCCGCGGCAGG
>NW_009953929.1:5523807-5524050 GCF_000747805.2 Chaetura pelagica | reverse complement strand
GTGTGAATTCGAGGGCTGTGACAGACGCTTCGCCAACAGCAGCGACAGGAAGAAACACTCACACGTCCACACCAGCGACAAGCCCTACAACTGCAAAGTGAGAGGCTGCGACAAGTCCTACACCCACCCCAGCTCCCTGAGAAAACACATGAAAGTGCACTGCAAATCCCCTCCTCCCAGCTCCGGCTACGAGTCCTCCACGCCCTCCTTGGTGTCCCCCTCCTCGGACTCCGGCCGGGAGCC
>NW_009953929.1:5513170-5523661 GCF_000747805.2 Chaetura pelagica | reverse complement strand
GGGCGGAGGGACAGACGCTGCGGTAGGCGGGTGGGCCGGCGGCGGGTTCCAGCCCGCGCGCCCGGTACCCCGCGCACGGCAGAGGTGCTCCCGTCTTGGCTGGGGGGCTGCCGCCTCCCCCCTCCGTGACACACACACACACACACACATACACACACCCCTCTGTCTTGCTCCAGTCTGTTTACAAGCCCACTGATCTCCCTTCGCTTCCCTATCCCGAAGGACCAAAGCGGTTTCATACAGATTTTGGCTGTACAGATTTTCTGTTGTCCGCAGGACCATGTGCTGCAGTGTTACTGTTCGCTCACTTTTTTCTGTGACAGAGTGTTTTTAAAGGAAATCTATATATATAAACTATTGTTACCGAATTGTACAAAATGGATCAATTAAATTCTTTTATTAATTAACCAGTTCGATGGACGTTTATGTAAAGAATCTCTTTGCTTTTCCCTGTTGCTGCATATAAATAAATACACACTCACATATATATTCCCTCCCCCCGTAGTCACTGACAAAGAAAGGCCCAGGGGGGTGCAATGATTGACTGTCCATTTTAGCTCCCATTGGTAATGACTTCTAATACCCAAACATGCCCGTCCCCACCCAGATTGTGGCTCCTGTTGAACAGTGGGGGCTGGGGCTCCCAGGGGAGCAGAGGATGGGGGCGGGGGGCAGAGCCCACTCGGTGGCGCCACGGCAAGGGCCGGGGCCGAGGCCGGGCAGCCCCCGGCAGCGCGGGGATCCAGGGCCGCTGCTCCACGGCGTGTGCCCTGCCAATAGTTCCGATGACAAAAGCGTACCCTAGTCCGGCTACGCCGGCTCATCCTGCCCCAGAGCTTCAAACAAGACCCGCTGAGAACCCACAGAGCTCCTTCCTCTGGCTCAGAAAAAGAAGGAAGGTGGAAGGGGGGTGGAAACAAAGGCTCAAAATAAATAAGCAAACCCCTCCACTGGGGTTGCTTGAAACTGCCGAATGATGCCGTTTTAATTACTTTAATGATGTTTAAGAATACCAGATAGTATAGCCAAATAAATAGCCTGGGCTGCTGGAAGAGGTTTCCGCGGCTGGCGGAGCGCAGGCAGAAGGCTGCGATAACCGCATCCTCTCGTGTCTGAGGCATCACCTCTACACCCAGGTGACTGGAGGTAGTCTGATGGTACAGCTGTACCCACATACATGTGCACACGTACGTGTGTATAAATATCTAAGCTACAGGAAAATAAATAGCTGGTCAGTGGCTAAAAGCATCCCCACGCCCAGCGCCTCCCCTACTGAGGTAGCTTTATTTTCCTCCCAAGGCACCAAGCCGGGGGGCCCTTCTTCGCTCACCTAAACTCGACAACCTTTGTATTTAAATGCCTCGATTAGTGACAACAGCGTGTCACGACAGGGTGATGCACGTAGGGAATTACCTAGGTACAATAAACGTGAGAGAGAGGAGCCTAAATTAGGGGAAAATTGTGCCAGAAACAGTCCCAGAAACTTGTGTCGTGGAAAGTGAGAGGTAGAGGAGCCAGCTGCGGGCAGGGAGGATGTTTCCATCGTGTCCTAAGATGTTTATTTCTTTATTTCTCTATTTACAGAAGTGTTTGGATGTGCAGGCTAATCACCTTTAATTTTTCATTTGCTTGTTACAGATGTCTACCCCGTTGCTCTCAAGGTAATCTAGACAGACGCAGCTGAAAGCCTGAATCTTATGCCTTAGACATCAAAGCAAACTCTCACAAAGAAGTATTTCTTCACAACGGTGAATCTTCATGGTAAGTTAGGATTTCTATGGCAATAGGCAAGTCATACTTAAATAGTGAAAGGCGAAGTCTGGAGCCCGTCCAGTCTTTTCATTAAGGACATAATATTTACGTCTAACAGGCCCTTTTTCTTGTGTATACAAGTATATATTTTTGTTTGACGCGAACTAAATCATTTTCATTTAATTTCCGGTAAACAAAACCCACGCGAACAGGGCACTTGTTCCAGACCATAATAAAAATGGATAAGACTGTCAGGAAGAAAAGGCCCGCTTGAACCGACGCCTCAGCTCACTTTTGTTTCTGCTTTCTGCCTGGATCAGAGAATGCGTTTGGGATTTGAGGGCGAGTTTCTAAAGGCAAGGAAATGGTTTTTAAGGGGGAAAAGAAAAGGAGAAAGGTCTAATCAAGCTCGGGTTGTTCAAAGGGCCTGATTTTGGGGTTGAAAGTGTGAGTTTTATGGTGCATCAGCATGCCACGTTAGGATCGCTATGGTAATGAGTAGAGCAATAGCAAGCGGCCTTCAAAGGAGGCACACTCCATTTGAGACAGTCTATTAAGATACATTTGCACTGACCTTTGGTTTCATGCTAGCTTAATACACTCAATCTGCTCCCCGCTACCGATATACTTCCTCCACCTCATGCACTTCGGCAGAGTTGGGGTTTGCCGGGCTTCGCCCTCCCCCCGAGGCCGGCTCTGCTCCCCGTTATAACCTCGCTCTCCCTCTCCACAAAGTAAGGGGCTGCCAGCCGGGGGGGGGAGGAGCCCCTCTCCTCTCTCCCAGCATTTTTGACCCTCTTCTCCCAACAAAACCTGGCCACAAAGCCTACGAAGCGCTTCCCTCTCGCAGGGGAAGACAGGGTGGGGACCGAGAGACCCCCCTTAGGCTACCTCGCCCCCAGAGAGGAGGTGTGTTGGTGGAAGTCCTCCAGGAGTCGGGAAAGAAGGGCGAGGACCGGGGGGAGCAGCCCCTGCCTCCCTTCTCACCGCGGCCGGCCCTGCGCGGCAGCGAGCGAAGGCTCCGCGGTGCGGAGGAACTTGACACCCGCCCGGCCGGGGCCATGGGCGCTGGGCCATGGGCCCGGGAAAGTTAGAAGTCCATGTTCCAGTAATTGTCTTGTTGTTTATTTTATCCAAGTACCCTAGTGAATAGGGGAAAAATAAACACGATGAAAAAAAATTCAAACAGTTGAGTCGTCTTTAGTGCCAGCCCTTGTGGTTGAATAAAAAGGATGGTCCAATTTCTATTGAGCTGAGAAATCTTTGAAGTGGGAGTTATTATCTGAGAAATTCCTGCTCGTCGTCCTAACAACGCTGATGAAACGTAAAAGGTTCTTTGTCAGCGATTTGTTCTCCTCTCTGTCAAACTCACCCTGCCCGTTAGCTTTAAACCGTTTCTAAAGAGATAAAATCAAACTTTTAAAGATAACTTTAGGGGCCCAGAGGGTGCAGAAAATACCAAACTATCGAATCCTGTGTATAGACATACATCTGGATATATGTGGCTGTGACTGTGTGAAACTCTGTGTACAGATCTCCATAGATGTCTCTATGACCTTACTGTTCCAAAGTTGAAATGATGACAATTTTTTTTTTTTTTTTTTTTGCATTTTATCCTCTGAACTTCTCCGTCTAATAAATTATTCCTACACATATGCTGCACAGAATGGGATTCTTGGGAGAAGGCAGAAATGTTGGGTTTCATTAACACCAGTGTGTGACCAACAAACGTTTTCTTTCCAGTAGAATGAAAGCAAGAGCGTAGACATAAGAGTAAAGGCTTTGATCATTTTAACAGTCCGAATACCTATTAAGCATGTATATACTGCAATGTATCGAAGTTGTTAACGCATTCAAAGAGATGGCTTCCATATGTTCCCATGTTTTATTGTCCGTAAGTGTAAAGATAGACAAACTGCATCCCTTTTGTATTTTCATTTTATGAGCGTCACGATGTACACTGAAGCGAGTCCCTTATCAAGGTTTATTTCGTAGTTTCTAGCTGGAGATCAATAAATGCTCTTTCCTTAAACACGAATTACTTGAAGTTGTAACTCATCAGTGTACTTCTGGTTTAGTTGCTACAGAATGATCTGAGCCCAATCCTGCCATTTTAAGCAGCCCCATTAATATAATGGGACTT
This sequence comes from Chaetura pelagica, assembly GCF_000747805.2. Classification (NCBI taxonomy): domain Eukaryota; kingdom Metazoa; phylum Chordata; class Aves; order Apodiformes; family Apodidae; genus Chaetura; species Chaetura pelagica. The sequence continues at coordinate 5,519,766 of NW_009953929.1, read as the reverse complement.
CTCTGAGTAAAGAACGACTCAGACTGCAGTGAAGTGGGTATTATTATTATCGTTGTTATTATTAATCATGAATCTTATAATATTTATGGGATAAGTTCCCACATTTCTTGTGAATTGTACAGAGAAGAAACGCCTCTGAAAAATGTAGCTCGCAAACAAACAAGCAAACATTTGCAATGTTGATATGCTGTATCTCTTTCCAGACTTCTTATATTCCATATTTTCCTTCGGCACATGTTTGGTAATGAAGGAATGTTATGTTGTGTGTTTGAACATACTATTTATTTTTAATATTTGGATTTTTTTACAATAAATATTTATAAACATTTCAATTCTATGGTTATTTTTACAGATGTGCACTTTTAAAACATGTGTTTGTACTGATGATACGGAGCCATTCCTAAAACACTGTGTAGTCAGCCTTGTCTTTCTGTTAGTTTTTATACTAGTTGAAAAAAATTCCCTCAAAGCGGTGTACTTTTAATGTGGTGTACAATCAAGTACTAGTGCGTGGTTTTTGTTGGTCTTTAACCTCTTTTATTGTTAATAATTTTAGGTTGGCATTTGCATTAAAAGAGCGAGACAAAACGAAACACTTCTTTGGCTTCATTTCTGATATAACATTTTTCAGATCGGAGACCTCAAATGAGTTGTACTTTCAATAGCCACCGAGGTGCAGAGTGCGAAAACAGAGCCCGGGGTCACTCAGATGGATCCCTGTCCCTTTGTTATGCCCCCTCCACCCCCCACCAACCCCGCTTCCCCCTGAAGTGGCACCCTGACTCCTGCACCCGCAGTTTGCGGTTCTGGGGTCACCCATCCTCTCGATATTGGAGAGACTTTCCAGCCAGAGCCTGCCCGAAAGGCGGCTGCTCCCCCTCACCCCCGAGGGGTTCTTGTTTTGGCTGGGCTGGTGAGGGATGAAACTGTTGGAAGAATTTCCCTCTCCATTCCCTCCCAACGCCCCTGTCACAGTGACACTTTTTTATAAGGTTCCTCGAGTTCTCAGAGAATTAGATTCCGTTTTGAGAAAGGAAACGCACTGGTCAGCTAAAGTAATCTGAAGGTAAACCTTCTTCGCCTTCAGTATTCCCCTAACCGATTTTTATACTTTGCAGGGTTTCGCAGCTCCCTAGATATGCTCAGTTTTATTCGCATGAGTTTTTAAACCTCCGCTTGCCAATCTGCGGGGCTGCAGCAGCCCTGGGCACACAGCGGCACTAACCCCGGCCGGCCTCGTGCGCATGCGCGCTGCCTGGACGCTTTTTTAAAAGAGCAAAACTTGAAAGAAGTTGCCTAACACAGAGAGATGACAAAAAGTTGGCTTTAGCTAGTGGGAATATTGTCAATAAAGAATACATTTTACTACAGAAAGAGAGAGAGAGAAAGAAAGAAAAGAATTAAAGAAAGAATAGAATTCAAGAAGAAAGAACTGAAGGAAAACATTTTCCTTGGTCTGTAAAAGACAAAAAAAATGGCCCATAAAGGAAAGGAGGGCTAACAGTACATGCTAATTAAAGAATACAATTCTATGGTCTATAATGATTGAGCGAAGACATGTACTTATTACACTTGACTGTCAACAAGAGAAGGAATGTCCCCTCAGACAACATGGTGAGAGACGTGTGGGCATTATTAGTGGCCCTTTTATAGACATTGCCTTTTCTTTCTCAATGCTGACAAACCATTTTGGAGGGAACCATCCCCTGTTGCTTCCTATCATCGATCCCCATGCAAACCCCTGCATTGTGCGAGTGCATTAATTAAAGACTATTCATTTAACAAAAGAACATTGTATGTTCAGGAAAGGAAGATTAGAAATATGAATCAGTAACCGAGACCCGTTTCCTCAGCCTTATCGGGAGAAACGGAGGGGAAGGAGGTGCAACGTGCACCTCTGCAGCCTGAGCGGGGACTCAGCCGCCTTTTGGGCTCTGTGAGACAGAAACCCTGACATGCATTACAACTGGGGCAAAAGAAAAGAAAATTAAAAGGTGGTTGTCAAGTGTCTCGGTGTGCCTCGGGTTGTTCAGCCCTGTTCTGGAACCCGCCAGCCCAGCCGGCCCGGCCTGGTTCGGCGGAGGAGGGACCCCCCGTTACGCGGGAGCGACCGCGCCTGGTGCTGGAGTGCGTGTGCACACACGTCCCCGCGCACATTTGTTATGTCAACGGGGGTCTTCCAGCTGCACGTAGAAGGCACAGACATACAGACGGGTGCCCATCCCTCCCCATCCCTTCGCTGCCTAGATTTTTCCAGTCCGAAGTGAAATTCAGCTTTTCAGCCAAGCTGGTCGCTACGCGGGCATGACTTATCGTGAGAAGGTGGAAGGAGAGCGCAGGGAAGATGAGGTTATACGGGATTGGGGGAAGGAGAGAAGTCGGATTCCCAGTATCACCCACATGACTTGCTAAGCGGCTTCATCTTCTCTAAAACCTCTGGGCCATATGTTAGTTTATTTACACCCTTTGTGTGTTCGTGTGTCGCCTGGTGAAAGAATATTCCTGGGATATAAATGAAAGTAAGCTAGAGTAAACAAACAAGGGGAGCGCCTGTTTAAGGGATATGTAACGTTTCTGAGATCCCAACAGAGCACGGCGTTCCCATGGTTATAATGGAGCCAGAATAGCAATTAAAGCTTTTAGTTAAAACCCGATTTTTAATGCTGAATAACACATTAACTCCATTTTATCTTAGATGATGTAGAGTTTTTGCAGGATTACACTAGAGGAGAAGTAGGGGGGAACGACAAAAGTCACTATAAAAATAAAGCTTTAACAGTTAAAAAAAAAAAAAAAAAAAGTCACAATAGATGAAGGTGTTCCTAATGATGCCAACAGCTCTGAGAAACCTCTGCAGCTTTCCCGCGAAGCTGAGCTTGTTCTTAACATCTTCTGTTTCTGGAGTTACCCAGCTCCAAGGCGAGGACCGCGCTGGCTCGCCTGGATTAGGCGACGAGACCCCGAGGCTTCGGGCATCAGCTCCCGAGTTTGGAAATCCTCTTATCAGAGTCGTTTTCCTCTTCTTCGGCAGTGGTCACCCCCATGGCAGGCTGGAGCACGCCGGGCTACTAGGAAACCTTTTTTTTTTCTAAACTGACAGGACGCCCTAACAAATCGTCTGCGTTTTGGTTTGTTTTCTTTCTCCCAAGTTAATGTCACCCAGAGGATCGGCTCATTACGGCTGCAAAACCTGTCTCCGGGCCACTGTGCTGGTGTGCTCGGACTGGGGTATCACCCTGGGCTCATCACCCGGGGAGTGGGAGCTGGGCTTGAGCTGTGAGGGGTTTGCATCCCCCGCCCGGGCCAGGGGACTCCCTGGGACCGCGCTGCCCGCGGCCAGCGGCTCCCTCCTGCCGTCGCCATGCCTCGTTCTGCCCTTGAGTGTACCTGCTCCAGCCCGCCCTGAACGCCAGACAAAAGAGCGGCTCCCTCCCCCTCCCCCCTCCCTACCAATTCCCCCGAACCCAGTTGTTTTGGAAGACAGAAGCACGAAAAATTATTCTCCAACTTTTGACTAGTCACTGCTGGCTTAAATTATCCTCTGCCCTGGAGGGGCAATAGTGAAGCAATGGGAGTTCTTGGCTTCATCGCCTGCTCCTGCGGGCGGCTGGGAAACAGGGTGCATGTGAACTTGGGCAAAACCGGGCTGCCCTCACGCAGCCCTCTCCCCTAGTGCCCCCGGGCCGGGGGTGGCCAGGCTGGGAGTCCCGGAGTGGGGCGTCAAATGAAGGTTTCAAGGGGGGAGGTTTTGTTCGCCCTACCTGAAGACAGATTAATCCTCGCATATACTTGATAAAGATGAAGATCTTGCTGGGAGGAAGCAGGGGAAAATGGGTAGGAAAAGAAAGAAGGAGTCACTGGATTGTTATTGTCTAGAAAACAGGCCACCTTTAAAAACCTGTTGTAGAAATACAGAGACTCCTTTAAGTGTGAAATATCATTTCATTGTAAATAGTAGAAAAAGAGTCGGTAATCCAACTTCCGGAAACTGTTCTGAATTATTTCAGCAGACTCTTTTAAAAGGGGATTAGCAGGGCTTTAGGGGCAAAATCCTTCTGTTTTATTCAATCTCTGATTTTATGTTATAATTAATAGATGTAAAGACTCGCGAATTAGTATGCAGGCGTCGTCCAGACATTATGCAGGTGCTATTCTAATCATTCAGCTTTTTAATTAAGGAACGAGGTAAGAAAACAGAATCATAAAAACACTTTTGTGAGAGCTGAGAAAATCGTGAGCGACTGCATGAATAAAGCCTTTATACCTTATCCTGACAGGTCAGACACCAATTGCCTGACTTACGACCTTTTCTTGCTGAAACAATGGTTAACAGCTTTCTCACCTTGTTCCCATTATACCCTTTATTCTCGCGGAGAATTTATGGAAATGGCTCTAAAATGCTTGCACTAAAGGGGATGCAAAAAGGTATTGCAATTTTAATTGGTGCGTGTCCCGCACAAAGATACTTTCTTTCTGGTGGTTCGGGAATGGAGGGTCTCAGCCCGGCACGAGGATCTGAGTAGATCGAAATGATTTGAAGGATAAAATTCTCCTGCAGGAGAGGAGGGGACAGAAACAAACAAACAGCTACCCAAAGTTGCCTGAATGCCCGGGCAGCCGCCGCGGCGGGGACGGCGCCGGGTCCCCTTTTGTTCAATGCATCAGAACGCATTGTGCTCCTTGGTCCCGCGATGCAAACTTAAAGCCTTTGGGGCTCTGTTATTATTATTTAATTTTTTCCCTTGCCTTCCTTCTCTTCCCTCCTTCCCCCCTCCCCACGCCTGGCACTACTGCATCACGTGTATTAACATATGAATGAAACAACCACAGCCAATGCACTTAAGGTAATACCTATGCTCCGTTCTCGCCTGATTATCTTTTTATAGAAAGTTACATTAACTAATGACATTTACATAAATATGAATAATTAGTAAGGTAAGTAATTCTGCTCCGACGAGGAAAGGCGGAGTAGAGAAGCTTATGAGCCCAATTTTCGGCTCCGCAGACCTGGGCTCCGCTTCGCCCTGGCACCGGGCAGGAAGGAGGGGGAACTGTCACATTTTTATTGTTTTCTCTCTCTCTCTCTCTGTCTCTCTCTCTTTTTTTTTTTTTTTCCCCTTATGTGAAACTTTTTCTGGTGCCCCTCTTTTATCTCCCCTCCAGACCTCCAGTTCTGAGGAGAGTTCAGTGGCTGTAAATGATAGGTTCCCAAAAGCATCAATCCGCGCTCCTCTAGTACTTGGCCGAGAACAATGCAAGTATTAGGATATCAGCAGCACTCGAAATGATCACGCGTTAAATTATTTTGCTTTCACGGATGAGGGGGCTTTTTTCCAATGTAAATCAAGCGCTTTAGTTATTAAGTCTGAACACTAATCTCCAACAACCTTTACATAATGTGGCAGAATGTGCCACACCACTTCGCACCTGCACTCTGAATAGAGCCGCCTTTTCAATGTAAGACACGCTTGTTGCCCCTGGGCTCCAAAGGAGTTGTGTGAATAAGTCAAGCTTTTTGAATACCCTTACTCGCTTTCTCTTCCTCCTTTGATCACAGAAAATGTCTTCTAATTTGTCCTTTTTCATTGTAACAACGTTTTCAAGTCTCTTTTTATTTTCCAAACCACATATTTATAAAGAACATAAATCGCCCCAGAAAACAAAAGTTCTTTCCTCGCCAACTGGCCGAGTAGCCTATGATCACTTTGTTATTCATAAGGAGAAGAAGGGGAAAACAAGGTTCCAGCAAAGACTGTTGCTTCTCGAGTTTGTCCTAAACAAACGTTTAACTTTGGGACGGGACGCGGGGGGAGAAACTTGTTTCTTTCCTTCAAAACTAAGGGCAGACCCATTTGACTAGGGGATCCGCTCACTGATCTCTCCAGGATGGTGGCCAGCTGCGCTTCCACCTTTTAGGCAACAGCGATAAATGGCGTGGAGGAGAGCAGGAGGGATCAGTACCTCTCCTTGCCCACTGGAGTGGCTGTAGCTTGCGCCTGCTTTCTGAGCACACCAGACAGCGCAGGGCGAAGCCAGCTATGGAGAGGGGCTTTGCACGCATTCATTCTTATCTGAGCCGCCTACTACAACGACCTTCGAGGGTAATGAACTTCAATTTATAAATCCGCGCAAGATGTCAAAGTTAATAGGGAGCAGAGCCGCTGAAACAAAACAAAACAAGCAAACAAACGAGCAAAAACCACCAGAAAATCCCTATCTTTTCGCCTAGGAGCCGGGCAGAGGCTGCCCCGCCGCCGGGGACGTGGTGCCCGGCAGGGCTGCTGCGGGCTCCCCTGCCCGCCCCGCATCCCCGCATCAGCTGCAGGGGGAGAGGCGAGAGCTCAGCAGGGCTTCCACCTCCTGCCTCCGTCTCGGCCCTGTCTCAGACATTTCCGAGGTGTTTTGCCCGAGTGTCTGCGAAGGAGCAGTAGGTTAATGGCATTTTAGTTAAGTTGGTCTGTCTGCAGGCTGAGCCCAACCTAAGACCTTCACACTCCTCCTTCTCACAGACGGGTTTCCGGACGACACTTTAGCATCCCTATTCATTAGCAGGTTAATCAAGGCTGTAATCCCAGAGAAGAGTTGCCAGTGCATTC
>NW_009953929.1:5510190-5512434 GCF_000747805.2 Chaetura pelagica | reverse complement strand
TTCCTGCTGCAGCTAAACCCGCCTCTCCAGCGAGCACCTAGGCGCAGCGCCCGTACCCCCTCCGACGGGCTGCCTCCGCCGAGAGCCTGTTTCCTTACATTACCGTAGGCTCCGGGTAAGAAAACTAACAAACCCTTCTAATACAGTTTAAAACACTTTGATGTCTTGCCAAGAAACACACTTCCTTCAAGAGACAAGTCAACATTTGTTTTTCACATTAAATGGCGTTTAGTTGCCACTGAAAAAAATGATGCTGAAGGACCACTTTTTAATTCGATGTATAACAACCGCGGGGGTCTAAGAGAAGATAACGGCGAAAGCTATAGACACAAATAACTAAATTACCAAAACGTTAGTATATCTCCTAGGTTCATTAATATGTAACAGACTCCCCAGTTAATCTCCAAAAGCCAGTGTTCCCCCTCTAAAATAGCACTCTGGGACGAATTGTACAGGAGATCAATCACTGCTAATGCAGTAAGGTTTACTGCAAAGGGGGAAAAAGCTATTTACACCTTCAAATAGAAGCTTTTGAGATTTAAGAGTAAGGGTCATACATCACCAAGAATAAATGATTATGAATTGGTAAACGTGCCCTCCAGCCATTAGCTATGCGACGCGATTTATCATTTCTGGGTGTTTTTCTTTTTAAAATCATCTGGCTGTTTGAAAAGAAAAGCATGACGAAGGAAAAATACACCGCGGGAAAGTTTGTTTTTGCGTACACCATAAGTCATCAAAACGTGGCTATACAGAAATAAATGGGGTCACTTATGAGCTGCTTAACGAGAAACAATAAAGCCCTTCCATTGTACACTTTTATGACTAAGGGATCAGGGGGCTTCTTTCAGCCCAACCTCCTGTCTCTTTTGCCTTTTTTCCTCTTTTCGTTACAAGTTCCAGACCAGCGAGTGTTGTAAGAAACCACTTACGCCCTAGAAATGAGTTGCCAGTGTCTTTCTGTCGCCTGACATATATTGAACTTTAAGTACAAAGGACATTTTGCCAGTTCTCGACAACTGCCAGTTGTCAGCCAAGATGCTCAGGAACAGCCATGCAAGGATTGGACTGGGAGGACCTGCCCTGGCAGCAGATGTGCGTTGGTAGGACTGAACACCTCTCGTCCCTTGTCTCCAGAAAAGGGATGAGGGAACGTTTGGGTGGAAAACCTTGCGACTCAGGTCGGTAGAAGCCGGCTCATCCCCTCTGGCGATAACTGAAGAGCTTTTTTTGCTTGTGTGAGCGTCGTTGGCTTCTTTTTATTTTTAATTATTATTACTGAAATTGCTTCGCAATGCCAAGTAAACCTTTTTCCACTTAGATTGTGCTCAAGGCGGTGGGAATGTTGCTCATCAAATTAAATAATATATAATAAAACACATACTTCAGAGCTGGGAAAGAATGACAGCGTGTCATCGAAGGGTGGGCCGAGGGGGGATGGCTGGAGGCATCCGTCTCCAGCTGCTGGGGGACCAGGCGCTGGCGATTCCCAGCGTCCCACCCGCCCGGCTGGCTCCGGGCTTGGGGCTGGCACCTGGGACTTTCCGTCGTGGGACACAGCAGGGACAACTGATGAAGGGACACACACACCAGGGAAAAAAAATTAAAAAAAAAATAATATTTTTTTGGTGGGGAAAGCCTGACATCTCGTCCAAATCTCTTTCGCCCCACAAATTATTGAGTGCTGAGGGCTAGAGTTGGGCAGGGGGAACCGGCGAGAGGCACCTCCCTAGTGCACCTCTCTGGACTTGGCCCTCAGAGAAGATGAAGGCAGGGCAGATCCTTCAGGCCTCTCGGGAGAGGCGTGTTAGGGACCTCCGCTCAGAAAGGGCCTCCGGGGAAAATAAAAAGTTCCCTAAACTGTTACATCCCGCTGCCCCGGTACGTCAGGTTTCAATTGTGACAAGTGCCTGTTTTCTTAGGGTAAGAGATTTAATATGTCTGGTGAAAGGGTCTGTGGCAGTGAGGCTCACAGCAGGTAACCAGCTCTTCTAGGAGGCTTTTTAGTCCCACTTCTAACACTCCTAGCATATTTGCAAGATTTGGGAATAAAGCAACTTGCTTATAGACTCGAGGAAGAGTTGAGATTTCGGGTTAGTTTTATAAGCTCGTTACAGGCACATTTGGCCAAAGGGCACTGTTCTACGTAAAGACCAAGACACAGAGCACGTTCTGGGGAACGCGGGGCTCTTACAAAACTGCTCCGTGCCTTATTGTCTACTGAGTGGCTTGGGGGGTGGGGGG
>NW_009953929.1:5508649-5509921 GCF_000747805.2 Chaetura pelagica | reverse complement strand
GGGTGCGGTGGGGTCAGGCAGGGGGGCTGGCAGCTGCCCGGGCCTGTCCGCGCCCCCGACCACTTTTGCGCGGGTATGCGCAAAGCAGCCCCTCTGCCCCCTTTCTCCCCTAGATGAGGAGTGGTAATAAACTCGTAATTCCCCTTTGTCACAGAAGAGCGAAAGGAGCATGATGCTGCTCCTTGCATTCCCGGGATCCCCGCTGGAAGGTCCACTTCTTGGTCCATTAAAGAGGAGGAGGGTGGAAGAAGTTTTCCTCAGAAATCCTCTTTTTTTTAAGAAACCTATTTCACCAAGCATGGGAAAAAAAATTAAAAAATGTTTATATATTCTGAGATGATCTAGTTCTTTGGACTAGATTAGATTGTTTCCTTGAATATCTAATGTTGCAATTCTCGTTCGAAATATATCCATTTCCTCTTTATTACATCATTCTGCATTTTATTTCTATGATTTTATGTTTTACTGCTGTTCCAGAGAAAGTCTATATTTTCAGCGTTATAGAAAGTCTCTGAAGATCCATAAGATTATTATTTATCTGACTATCTGTGTCTCCGAGTGCTGTATACATTATATAATTGCTTTAAAATGTTTTCATAAATTACATTCAGAAATGTGTCATAGTAAATTACCTTTGTAATAAAATGTAAAAAATGCAAATGGCTGTTGTCTTTATTACGTTTTAAACCATTGGTTTATCTGCACTATTTCACTTGTCAGTCGCACAATATGTTGTATAAAGGGAAAGCACAGTTTGATAACAGATAGATGGAACCTCGTGTGTAATCTTGCAGGCACGTACAGTTTGGGTCATTTCCTTATCTCCCGCAGAAAAGACATTATCCCCCTCATATTTACATACTTTTCAATATTTGTCAAACAATCATAAATTATAAATTAATGAAATGTTCGACAGTCTTCAGAGATCAGACTAATGAAGACATTTACCTTTTTGGTGATTTGGAGTCTCATCTTTGTAAGTTTAATGACATTTAGACTCTCACGGTTTATTAGGCTTTATTAGATTTGTCCTCCACTCCTGCTGTCATTCAGATGTCTCTGCATAAACATCACCTGCTTCAGGTACAAGAACAAATCGACTTCTTCCAGGAAGGCTCCGAGGCAGCAGCGCCACCACTCCTGGGCGTGGAGGGGCGCGGGGGGGCGCGGAGGGGCGCGGAGCTGTCCTGGCCGGGTGCCCGCAGGCTGCTGGCCGCCCGGCCCGGGCCCGGAGTTGTTACCGCCCGCCCCGGCAAAAGCCCACGTGCCTTT
>NW_009953929.1:5505353-5508110 GCF_000747805.2 Chaetura pelagica | reverse complement strand
CTCCGCTCCGCCAGCCCCGGGAGCGAGGAGCTGGCAGGCGCGGACGGGGCCTGCCTCGGAGCCTTTGCTCTTCATCAAACATAGATCAGGTCTAAACCTCGCGCTACGAACCTCGAGCACTGTTTGCAGAGGCTTCCAAATATTTCCAAACAACGCTTTTTAAAAACACAATGGAGAGTTATTAAAGCGCTTGTTGGTAAAGTGAGCATGTGTTCTGCAATCATCAAAAATTGATATGTACCGCCAGTGAAGTAATTATGCACCATCCTGAGGATACGAGAACAGTACATTGTTAATCCACTTGCACACCCGTTGACTTGCAGCATCAGGCTGCAAATAGCTTAATTAAGTCATACACGTGGAATATAACCATATTGTTACATTGCATTATGCACACTATATCTCAATTTATTGGGACAATTAATGCTAGTGATAGACCTCGGGCAAAAAATATTAACCACAAAGCACTAAAGTTGCATTCTGGTGACATTTGCAGTACGGGAAGTAAACATGGAAACAAGGCACAACCTTCCGAGAACTGCGAGGTCTTCCGACGATGACTCCTGCCCCCAAGACCATCCTTAGCAGGCACTTTGACCAGTCAGGTGGAAAAATCTCGGCAATACCCCGTTCCCTAGCTGTGTCCTGACTTGAGAGAACACTCCGAGAGCCAAACTCCCTCACTCCTCTTGATTCCAAGGGAAATCTGGGATGAATGGGAGCTACGGGATCGGTTCTCAGAGGGTGTGAAGCCCAGAGCAACGGGGGTCACAGCTTCAGCGAGTTTCTCCGCAGGGCTGAGGAAGGGTGACATACATGGGAGGGATTGAACAAGAGCGTTTCACTGGCAGCCCGCAACTGGGAGAACACACCAGCTCGTCTAATAGCTTGCACACCTGTGAACATGACCACATGCCGGTATTTTGCACAGAGGAGCAGCGAGGCTGTGTCTTAGGGCCTGACCCTGGGTGGCTCCGGGCCTGCCGTGCCCCGAACAGGGCAGAGCCGTCCCGGTGGGTCGGATCCCGGCGGAGTCGGTGTACAAGGGATAAAGTATCTGCAGCGCCCAGCCGGTGCCCAGGGATGGACTCCCAGCCCGTCAGGGAGCACTCAGCCCTTGGCCCGGAGCAGACTGCCCCCTTCGCCGCTCCAAACTGTGGTGCCCTCGCCGGCAGTGCCCCCAGAGGGTGCAGCTAACGCCAGTAGTGCTCACAGCATCTTGTCTTCCCGAAGGATCTCCAACCACGCTGCATAGACTACAGAAGCAGGGATGAGCAGGCGCTGGGAGAAGCGGGGGGAACTGCCCCACGGAGAGGGGAACACCCGGGGATATTGGGGGCGGCGGGAGGAAACACCAAGGGGGCAGCTCCGGCGGGGTAGCGGGCTCTGCTCTGGCAGACTGTTGTCCAGGTCATTTGTGTAAGCAGGGTCAGGGACGCTTCTGGGAGCATGTCACTTGACTTACCCCCTTTTCTGCAAAACTGCTCAGAATCGATATTTTTTAATGGAAAGAAAAATATCCCCAAATCAAAACCAAAACCTCTTTCTTTGACCGATTTAACTGCCCTCTTCTAAATGCCTCTCGATGGTATTCCCATCGGGATGAGGTGTCTTCAAGTATGCCTATCCTGCTCTCCTTGGGGATGCAAAAGGCAAATTTCAGCTTCGCAAGGTCTTTGATTTAACGGATTTCCCTAACGTTTTGGGAAAAAGACGTCCAGGAGGTAACCAGGATACCCTCAGACTTATCTCCTGCCCACACGGAGAGGGGACGCTTCTGGGAGCATGTCACTTGACTTACCCCCTTTTCTGCAAAACTGCTCAGAATCGATATTTTTTAATGGAAAGAAAAATATCCTCAAATCAAAACCAAAACCTCTTTCTTTGACCGATTTAACTGCCCTCTTCTAAATGCCTCTCGATGGTATTCCCATCGGGATGAGGTGTCTTCAAGTATGCCTATCCTGCTCTCCTTGGGGATGCAAAAGGCAAATTTCAGCTTCGCAAGGTCTTTGATTTAACGGATTTCCCTAACGTTTTGGGAAAAAGACGTCCAGGAGGTAACCAGGATACCCTCAGACTTATCTCCTGCCCACACGGAGGGGAGCCGTTAAGGGTAGTCCCGGATGGGGGAACACGGCGAGATCAGTGCTCAGGGCAGCGGCCGCGGCAGGACAGGGGGTGCCAACCGGGACCCTTGCTCGCTCTCACCCAGCTGGCCGGCCCTGCTCTGCCCCGTACACACACGAGTGGGGGGTGCTCCACAGCAGGTTTTGCTGTAGTTTTCCCCGCCGGTTCCTTACTACTCTTATTTCAGATGCTGTCGCAAGCTGCTGCACGAGCTGGGGGAACGACAGCAAGCTGGTTTCTACTCCTGATCACTGGCGTGGCTGGTGCCGTGGTCATCCCGGCAGCGCCTGTCGGGAACCAGCCCCGGGCATGGAGGTCATTAGGCGTTAAGAAACTGCACAGTAAGTTTGCTTTTGAAAGGTGACTGTGCCCAGGGCGCCACTGGCACACTCTTTAAGACACGCAGACACGCACTCCTTCTTCTGCTCTGTATCAAGTTTTCAGCAGGGTTGAGCGTTATTCACCTTCCCTTGCATTTAATACTTAAAAAAATGAGCCGAATGTTAACTTTTCAACCCCTCACAACTCCTCCGGAATCAGCCGGCTCACAGGGATCCCTTTCTCTCATTGGCTCCTCGGGGCTCCGTCTGCAGAGTGGACCACGGGCAGGACCTTCCACCCTCCGGG
>NW_009953929.1:5498418-5505281 GCF_000747805.2 Chaetura pelagica | reverse complement strand
GGGCATGGAGGACGCGCAGGGGGGGCGGGGCGCGAATGTCCGTGCGCGCTCCTCGGACCTCCAGTGCGCGGCCCGGCCCGGGGGCTTGGGGGGCTGGACCCGGCCCGTCGGGTCTCGGTCCCGCGGCGCGGGGGGCAGAGGTGAAGCGGGGAGGGGGGATTTATTTCGGCTTTAAGTACTTGGGGGCTCGCTGCAGCCCCCCTCCCTCCTGCTTCCCAGGACAATTGTTTTGCAGGACGGGAATGACTATGAACTAAGGAACAAGAGGCAGGAGGAGCCCAGGCAGGGCGGGCAGGGCGCTTTTAGCCCGTACTTCTCTAGGAAATTACTATCCTCTCTGCACAGCCATACAAAGCTCCGACCTGTTGTCGAAGCAGGTGGACACAGCCTCAGATTCAGGCTAAGACGCCAGATCTCTGTCCTCGTTTACAACCAGGACAACTTCCTGGAATCTAATGGTAGCCTCCGAATGCCACCGAAATCACAAGAATTACAAAGGTTTTTACACCAGAAGAGAATACAGTTTACTGGTGGTTTTGGGGTTGTTTATGGATGTTTCCTAACAATAAACAAAACGCACACCGAATTCACCCTCGTCCACAGAATGTCTAACCTAGGGTATTTATTATTGTTGTTATTATTATTAATCACTGCTATTATTTAAATGCATTTATTACTCAGGAGAAGGACAGGAGCTGCTTCACAGCACAGCCTTCAGTTGCAATCTCTGCTGTCCTTTGGACTTGTCCTTCCTGGTTACCTCCGTGAAGCCTTCCCAAGGGACAAGAGATGAGCTGCTGGTTAAAAAGTAACACCTTGCCCAGGGGCTTTGCGGTGCCCTCTTTTCTTAATATCCAAACCAACCCCCAAAAAATCCTGACTTGCCCCTGTTCCAGAGGCAGAAAGAAAAACGGGTTTTGACACATGAATTGTAAAAGTTGACTTCATTTACTTTTCTTGTTGAGATATTTGTAAAGGGGCTGAGGGGTGAGAAGAAAACACGACAAACAGGAAAAAATGTACAAGTTTGGAGGACTGTAACTTCAGTGGATGGGTTTGAAGCGGGCAGACTTTGGCTACATTTGACCATCTGGCTGGTTTAAGCTTTTGCCCCCATGCCGTATGATTTTAGCTTAAAACCTCTTCCGTTGCAGTGCCGCTTTTATTGAATTCATCAAAAGCAAACTTTCCCCGAGTTTTCTTCTCTCTCTCTCTCTCTTTTTTTTTTTTTTTAGGAGGGCTAAAATAATAAGTCGACCACTGTGACATTCTCTGGGCTTAGGCCATTTTTCATAACGCAGCTGATACGCTTTTGTGCAGCTAAGGCGACCAAACAGATGAATAACGAGAAAAGTGTCTCGAAAATTAAAGCTTCCAGCTTTTCCCATCTTTAAAAAGTTAAGTAAAATGAGAGGTGCATGTAAAAAAAACCCTCCCAAATCCAAAAAAACAAACCCCATCACGCCGAAGATCAGGGCAATACTTTTATACCTCTGAATGGTAACGATGCCTTTTAAACAACTTGCTGGGCGCACACACACACATGCACACACACACACACACGCACACACACACACACACTTACACAAAACTTTAAAGCTTGTGAAACTGCCCAGGTGGTGCTTATAGGACCGTAGCCAGTGGGTTGTAAAGAAATCCGAGACATTTGAAGGAGATTAGACTATTTAGAAATATATGACAAAACATTTTTAGAATTTTTATTTTATTCCTTTTCCACTGTATCCACCGTGTTTAATGCAGGGCTTGAAGGATCAAGTTATCTGCAGCACTCAAGAAGAGTCCCACAAATTGTGATGGTTTGGCAGATGGGGTAAGTTTACTTATTTACTTATTTTTTAAAACGTATTTTCTAGTGTGTGTGTGCTTGTGCTTCAATTCTGCTCTGCAAAGGAAATATGCCCTGTTGATTTTAATGTCATTTTAGCCATAAAAGAGTTTTGTGCTTAGATTCACGTCTCTAACGTTGTTGATAATCTTCCTGGAATTTTGTCGGAAACAACAACAACAACCAAACCAGTCTCTCTAGCACAAGGCAACAAGTAAGAATTTCACGAGCTTTCGCCTGAGTTCAGAATAATCGTTTTCAGTTGGTGTTTTTTTTTTTTTGTTTGGTTGTTGTTGTTTTTTTCTTTAATCCCACTGCCATGTATGTAAGTATTTATTTATTTTGCATGTGCAACCCCCAAACTTGAGTGCATTAAGACCACAACTGTGAAACCCGAGTTTATTATGAAAACTACTGTACATACAGCCTGGATGGGAGCGCAGCCATTGGTTCAACCAAAATGACTATTGATTCAAAGTGCGAGCCCTCCAGGCTGAACCGAGAAGGAAGGAATGGGTCGCAGGCTTTTTTTTTTGGCTTTTTTTTTTTTTTCTTTTCTTTTTTTTTTCTTCCCCCTCGAAAGACACAGAGAGACTTCTAAGCTGCGAGCGTGACAACCACCACCCAGTTCTTTGATTCTTCTCTGATTTTTTGGATGGCAGAAAGAATTTCCCTATGAGAAATAATAAGGTTTGCTTGGAAAATTCTGCAGGCAGATCACCCTCAGAGATAAATTCCAGCCTTTCCTATTAAAAACACAGCTTTGGTTTATTGCGACGACGTGGGGAGGAATGAAGATAATAAAGTAACTCGGTTCCTCCTCCCCCCTCCTCCCCACGCACTTTCAATGAGGAGTCAGGCTGCACTCTCCTGCCACTGATCTCCTCTAGCCCAGTTTCTCCGGAGTTATTGATATCATCCTTCGCCCTGCGCTGGGGCTTCGGGCACCCAGCGTCCCGAGCCGGCCGGCAATGGGCGGCCCAGATCCGATTGTTCAAGGAAGGGGAGAAGAAAATGCAGGGAAAGAAATAAATAACAAGGGAAATGAAAAAAAAACCAAACCTAACCCAACCCAAACCAAAACAAAAAAACCCACCACACAACAAAACCAAAACAACAACAAAAAAGAGAGAATAAAGGAAGGGTAGCAGAACAGCACAAAAAAACCACCCAGCTTCTTGGAAGGTGCTTGTTAGCAAAGGGAGGTGATAGTGCAGGAGCTGCACCCCGGGCACCCTCGGAGCCTCCAGCCCTTCCACCCGGGAGCTGTCTGGAAGCGATCACAGCCGGCTCACAGCTAATAATGCCCTTCGCAGAGGTTTGGTCTGCGGTGCTCGCAGAAAATGCAACTTTTGCCCCATTGGTTAGCTAGGTGAATTAGCACACATTGCAACTGAACAGTACTTGACCTTTGCCTTTATGTTTGCTCAAATGTTTGCCTAAAACACAATCACCCTTGACAAGAGAGCATGCTACCGTGTGACACTGCCTATTCAATAGATAGATGTTCCCTGCCACACACAACCCAGTTCAGCATTTTAAATAGCTTAGGTATTTGTAAAAGCCGTATAAATTAATGTCTGATGATTGCTATTTGCTGGTTAAAGAGCCGACCATTTAACACTTATTCTAAGAGTCGGCCGAAAAAAAACCAAACCAGACCAAACCAAACAACCGGCCAGACTAGGATATAAGGTCAGAAAAGCTAACTTGTGGCCAGGGAGGTCAACAGATTCTCATTCTGTCCCGCGCACAGGGTGGCTTGCCGGGCTGCAGTAACAGAAGAGGTTTGGGACCGGCTCTGGTTTTGAGTTCAGGCACTGTCCGGACTCTGCTGGTGGCAGAGATGTGCGGGGCGAGGTGCATCTGTGCACCTGAGAAAGTCATTGGTGACACAGAAGAAAGGATGGAGGCAGGCAGGTTACCCTAATACCAATTTGACCTGTCCTTCGTCCCACGAACCTCTCTTGCCGAAACTGGGCAAACACCGCCAAACTTCAAGGGGGAGAAGAAAAAAAGTTGTCATTTAGCGGGATTGGTTTGTGGGTGAATTGGATGGCTGGAATCTGGAGTCCCAGGCATTCCCCTAAAGCCTGCAGGGAAGAGACCCGGAGCCAGGTTGGAGGCAGGGGCAGGCAGAGCAGCAGTCAGGGGGGGCTGCCGGGCGGGCAGGGCGGCTGCCGGGGCTCTGCGGCGGGGGGGGGGGGGGGCGTTTCTCCGCGGCGGCGGCGGGACGGGACGGGACGGGACGGGACGGGCGGCGGCGGGAAAAACGGAGCAGAAAACGGTCACCTTTCCTATTTCTCAGGCAGAGCATCATTCATAAAAAAAACCCCACAACAAAACACCCCACCTGATGTATGGCTTTTGTTTGAAAGGCTACTGTAGTATTTGGAAGCATGTGATAAAGCTGTTCTCTGGAACAGAATATTTATACCAACTGCAGTTTATAACGTAAGCGGATACCTGCACATCTTGCTAGTACTTCCACTCGGTAAAATACTGCGCAGCCCAACAGGAAAAGTACAAGTGATATTGCAAACAGTTGCTCTGCTTTGATTTACCTTTACTGTCCTCATCTGGAGGTCTTTTTTGATGACCATTTTTTTACTGTCTTTCAATTTTGGGAAACATAACTTCCCCTCCTTCTCTCCCTCTGTGTTTTATTTTCACGGCATGATTTAGTCAGGAGCATTTTGAAAAAAGTTGATTCATGTTTATACGAACATCCTGCTTTCTCTCTAACGTTAACTTGGCACTGAAACCAAATAGATAGACAGAAGACAGCGATGTAGCTTAGAAAAAAACGGCTGTTACAGGAGGGGGATTGGAAAGCACCGAGTGAAATATTCAGCTGTTACTCGTTGCCAGTTATACAGAGAATTTATTTCTATCAATAATTTAATTTTTTTTAGCCAACAATTTTATTATGTCGTTTACAACGGTGTAGGAAATGGTATTTCGCAAAACAGCAATCGGACTTCACAAATAAGATATTTGTGAATTAAAGAAATCAAAATATAATTTATTTGGTGCTTGGCTGCTCCCAGGCGGGTTTATTTCTGATCGTACAGCCAGGCATGAGGTGTGTCCCCAGCCCCGCACACTCCGCGCTGCTGCGGGAGCCGCTGCGGACGGCGGCTCCGCGCTCCCCCGCGCAGGACGCGGCGGTGCAGCCGCCTGCAGGGGTCAGCGCCCCGCGGAGCGCCTGGCCCTGGCACCGCACTGCGCTCGCGGCCGGGGTCAGGAGTCCTGGCTTTGGCACTTCTCGGCTCCACTCCGCTCTGCTTTTTGGCAGAGTCAAACTTGACCTGGTGGAAATAACCTTCCCCATAGCCCGAAATGATACCTTGGATGATTTGTTTCGGTGGGGCTGTTTCTGGATGTGGACACACGTTCGCTTAGGCTGACAGGTCACTGGTGACCTAGACCGACATCGCACGTACCCCTAGAGGCAAAACAACCGAAGTAAACTTTAAGGCCAAATGAAATTCAATGCGAAGTTGTGTGGAAAAGGCTGGGAGGCTTGTTTCGGGCAGGGAGAAGGGGGCTGAGCCCCGCGGGGACGGGCACTGAGCGGCGACCCCCGGGCACCGCTGCACACACCGGGCACCGCCTGGGCTGCGCGCCAGGAAACTCGTTGGAAAACTTCACCTGAAAGAAACGGAAATAGAGGAAGCCCTCGAGTGAAATGGGCATAGGCACCAGGAGAGGTTTTAGGGGAGTTTTCCCTGGGTCTGTCGGAAGAAGGAATTACGGGCTAAAGGACAGACCGATTATTCTGCGTAGGGAGTGTCAATAACTATTTAAAAACAAAGTAATTTGTTAAACAAGGAACAATCTCCATACCAGAATTACGTATTAACGTTCCTTTAAGCACAGAAAAGCAAGCTTGTAATTTTTCCCCTAAACTCTATAAAAAACCAATTTTAAGTATTATAAACTAAATATTAATTAAAAGCTTGATATGGTCCAGAAATGATTGTTGGTTTCGGTTAATTTTGGCATTGCACTCTTTTATATTTATTAGCGTTCACTGTAAAGGTAATTTTCTGGGCACCTTGAGAAAAGTTTTTGGTTTTTTTTTAGTTTGTTTGTTTTGTTGGGGTTTTTTTTGTGTGTGTATGGTTGTTTTTCTGGGTTTGCCTTTGGTTTGGTGGTTTTTTGTGTTTTTTTTTTTTTGGTGTGTTTTGTTTTCTTTTTTTTGCTAAACAGTCCCACTCTAGTCAGAAATTCTCCCAAACGAGGCGCGCTAGTTCCGCCCAGTCAAGCGGTCATCCAGAGGCAGAGGGCACAGCTCAGCATCACCCCCTGTTTCAGGAATACCCTCATGCTTCGCTTTGCCTTTGTATCTTTAATTTTTAAAGGATGAGTTTTGCTGGCAGGAAGATCAAGGATGTGTCTCTCTCTGCAGTATTTGCTATGCTGCGCAGGTATCTCTAATTAGAATAAGACACCCAGCACAATGAGCAGCTATTGTATGAGAGTTTGAAGCACGACAGTTCCTCTTCTGGTTCAGAATCGCTGCCTACAGTTACTCTCCGATTTCCGATGCCTATTATGTATACAATCGAGCCTATAATTACCTGCTGATTTCTTTGTAGTAGTTAAAGAGGGTTTGCACTGTTCGGGCAATATTGTGCAGTCGTTATGTCTTCAGAAGCTGTCATGAAAGCTTGAATATACTCTGTACAATCTGCAAGTAATCAATGAAATTTACGATCTCGCTCCCCCCATTGCCCGCACATTTCCTGTCCAAAGAAGAAAAATTGAGATATGAAGGTGTCTGGGTCTCCTTCACCGCACTTTTTACACGGCGGCTTAGAAGGAAGACGAGTGCCAGGCTCTGTGGCTTCACACGGCAGCGAGAAGCGGCTGGGAGTTTCCCGAGGGACAGAACCCCGACAGCGGCGTGGCTACTGACAGCCCAGGGCGGCCGCCGGGGTCGGGGCTCACCAAGGGGCTCTCCCGGCCGCCGCTCCGGCGGGACCCCCCGGGTCACGGCTCCCGCGGGGGC
>NW_009953929.1:5495454-5498211 GCF_000747805.2 Chaetura pelagica | reverse complement strand
TGTCCCCGCGCCCGGGCAGCTCGTCCCCAGCCAGGGCTCTTCGAGCCGCCCTCTCGCTTCCCCCGCCCGCCCTGCTCCCTCCTCCCGCCCGTGCCTTCCGGGGCGCCGCTGCCCGGAGAAGACCCGGGGGCTTCCCGTGGGGATGGGGGTCACCCCGCCTAGGTATGCTAGGTGTATTTTCACCGTACCCTCCGCAAATCTGCTCGTGTGTGAGTGAGAGAGCTACCTGCTCCAGGCATCTCGCTGCTTTTCTAAACACCGACCCGCTGCGGCTTTTTTTTCAAACGCTGTTATTAAAACAACATTTAGGGAGTGTGCATAATTGTACGGTGAAAAGGCACGGCTGATGCCTCTCAGCTCAGAAGGTCGGATCAGAGGAGCAGCCCCCTGCCCTAAAAGGTGGGGGAGGAGGGAAGAGGGGGAGGGGGGCCTGAAGTTTGACTAAGACTCCCTTAAAAAAGACAGAAGAGAAAGGCACTTGCAGGGTGACACAATGGTGAATCTGCCCTGACCCAACAATTAATCTTGGGAAGAAAATGTGACCAGATAGAGTGGGAAGCCTGTTCCCCGGGGAATCTTGGGGGTGGAGATAGGAGAAGGAGGAGAAAAGGGGGATTGATCTTGGGCCCCAGGCCTACTACATCTTCTCCCAGTAGTTATCTTTCAGACAGGTGAAATACAGCCCTCCCCCATCCCTTTCCCTTCTCTCCAAGGCACAGATACTGCCTGCAAGTGGATACTGGGGTTCCCAAGTCATCCCAGTGCTGTGTAAATCCACTGCATCAGTAAAAACGTTTTACACAGGCTCACCTCTGCAGTCCCTGGGTACAGACCCTGAAGCACAGTGACATCCCAAATGGTAAAGGGTGAGCTCCTGAGCACTGAGCTGAGGGCTTTTGTTGGCTTGATTTGGGACCAGGGTCCAGAAATCCTGTGCAGGTCGTAGGCAATTACTAGGAGACACTTCTAAGGGTGAGGTGATGCTAGGCAGATGAGCAGTGGATGGTATACCCAGAGCCTCCCAGTTTTGATCTATAGCCAGACCTGAAACTCTCACGGCACTCTGCTGGGACATGCAATGCCCTAACACTCCCTGATGCCCACCCATGAGTTTCCTGCACTGGGAAAAGGCTGTGTCTGTCTGACAATGGCATGAGCAAAGACCCTGAGCTCCCTGAAGCTACCCTAGTCCCAGCCCCTGCTCACAGCCTTTCGGTGAGGGATGCTTCTTCCTCCATTTGCAGCCCATGGCAAGTGTTCCCCAGAAGCCTAAACCCAGAGAGGGGGTCAGATGCCCATACCTAAATGGATTGACTTTTAACTAAGCAGTTCGACACTGGTGATTTTCTTTCAAAAATAATGCAGAAACCACCACCAGAAACAGAAAAAGCTCTCACCAAGGATGTCTGAGTTTTTTAAATAAATTTTCTTGTAATTTCCACTCCCTCCCCAACCTACTGTGTTATCTTGCCCAGAAATTGCCTCCTTCAAAGTAGGAAACCAGTCTGTGATGGAGTTAATCACCAAATCGTGTGGGAACACGCTTTAGCCAGGGCACCAAAGCCAGTGTAACTGATACAGTATAGACCAGTAATTTCTGCTGTTTCCTTTGCTGGCATTTTAATGAAAAGGAAGTAACAGTAATGCAATCCTTTTTGGAGAAATCAACACTTCCTGCTGTTTGAAGTGAGGCAAAAGAACTGAGCTGAGCTCCAGTGATTAGGGTTAATTCCAGGAGGGTTATGTGCACAGAGTCACATGTGAACCCGCTCATGGAAAGAACCATACCTAGACCCAGTTTTCCATCTAGGATTATTTATAGCCTGTCCTACACATGCTTGACAATGCCTGTTGCCACTTACAAACAATGAAGTCAAACACACACTTGCATATTTGCATTGACACTTCAGTTTCTTTTCTTCGCTGGCATGTAAAGACAGAATTTCAGCATCTCAGGGCCTCACACAGTTCAGACTTGTCTGATTTCTAAGAAAAGGGTGTTAGTCCCATGTTCATTCCTCTAATTTTTACACAAAATCATGACTTGGAAAACAGTGTAATTTTGCATTATGCATTAAAACATACTGTGATGGGCATGCTGTTATTTGCACGCATCTCTGTTACTATCACCAGAATTAATTAGTAGGCCATGATGACCCTGTGTTGGTCCTGGACAGGGGTCAGTGCTACCCCAGTGGTGGCCAGGGCTGAGTGGGTGGAAAGGCCCCAGCCCCCAGGAAAGCTCTCTGGGCTAAGGTGGAGGAATGGGGGGACACCCGGACTGGACAGCACCCATCCTTACTCCTGGCTGCTTTGAGGAGGAAGAGAAGGGGGAAGGGAGGGGGGCCTTTGGCACACGCCATGCCTGGGGTCGGCAAGGGCTGGAGGGAGCCCAACTACCCTCCTTCTCTGCCCCTGCAATCCTCAGGCACAAGAGTAGACCCAAATTATAAAAGCCTGTTCTGTGCATCAACAACAATAACAAAAAAGCCCCCTATTCTCCCCTGACTTTGTTCTTTTGATTTTTTATAGATCAAAGGCAGGATAGAGAGAAAAAAAAAAAAAAAATTGGCAGGCAAAGATAGACATTGTTCTAGTGACAAGATGAGGGTCCCGAAAGGAGAATGCTTGCTCCATCGGAAGTGGCTGCGTGGCAAAGGGAGAAACCTCACTTTTCAAGCCCCTTTGCGAGGCATTGTCTTTGGGGCTGGCGCTGCTGCCATACAGTAGGGGCCCCCTCGCAACGCCACCCGCTGC
>NW_009953929.1:5494924-5495375 GCF_000747805.2 Chaetura pelagica | reverse complement strand
CCCATGAATGCTGGCATTGTCCATGCTTTTCTGAATCTGATTTACCATATCATAACCCCTAGGAAGAAGAAAACATCAATATCCCGAAGGAATGGAGATGTTTCTATGGAAAACCTAGGAATTTTAGTCCATAACAGATCTGGTGTAAAAATCAAAGAGATCAAAGGCGGCGCTCCCAGGAGTATAGATGCGTCTCTGAATTAAAGATGGACGATGCAGACTACAAAGTACTTTTTTTCCACCCTTCTTTATTCATGCCTCTGTTTCCATTTCAAGGGAGGCGCTGTCCCAACATCATATCTGAGCCCAGACAGTCACTGCGAACAATGCTCGCGAAGGGGGAGAAACGCTACAGAAAGCAGATCATAACAACCATCCGGCCTCGCAGGATTGTTTCCATCACAAACCCGAGTGCAACAATTAATTACGAAATTGTAAAAAAAAAAAAGAA
>NW_009953929.1:5492175-5494809 GCF_000747805.2 Chaetura pelagica | reverse complement strand
GCTAGAGGTTCTGCCCGCGCAGGGCATCCGCGGGCCGAGCGCGCCCGCTCAGCCCGACTCCCTGGGACAGGGCGCTGCGCTCTTGATGGATGAGCAGTTCCGACGGTGGTGCAGAGTCCTCTCGGGCTGGCACCAGTCCACCGAGCGCAATAAACCAAAGCAAAACCACGCTTAAAATATGACGGGGATAGTCAGCTCGCCTGTCTACCAGCAGCCACTTCATCACGCATGGCCCAGATCCGGGGTGCCAGCCGGAGCGACGCCGGCGACACGGCTGTCCCCTGCGGGAGCGGGCTGCCCCCGCGTCCGCATCTCCCTGCACAGCCAGCCCTTCCGAAAGGTGGAGGAGATACCCCTGCGCCTTTCCCCGGGGGCTGGGAAGCGTGGGGGGAGAAAGCTGGTGTTTAGGGCCCAAGAAGATGAATATTGGAGAAGTCAATTAAGTTGTTTGGGAACACATGTAGGGGGGAAAAAAGCGCTGGGACTAATGTTATGAAGAAAGCCAATTAAAATGGTTTGATAAGCATATGTATTAGCAACAAGTGTAGCACAGAGGTCAGAAACAACACTAAGTAAACAGAGTTGACAGAAGAGTGAATCTTTTGTGGCGGGTGCGCAGCTGTCCGGCCTCCCTTTGTCCGGGCTGAGGCTGGGTGCACGCTCCCTGCTGCCCTCTCCCCAACTCAATGCACAAAAACAGATTGGGATGTTCTGCATGCATAGGCAACATTGCAGCTCCAGTCCTCCCTTTTCTGTTCCTTCTTTAGGAGACAGGGCTCTCTAGACATTTTTTCCTGACAGTAACAAAGCGGGGCTGTAAAACAGTTCAGAATAGGAGGGGAGAAAGAAGAGAAAAGAGTCCCCGAGGGGGAAAAAAGCGCCATGTCACGGGACAAAAGAATAGGAAGTTGAAAATAGAAATAAAACTGAAAGCAAGAATTATCTTGTTAAACAGAGGTGCTTTTTGTCCAGAGTCGTCTTTGTGAAAGTTTTTAAAGTATCACGACGTGGAACAAGTGTGTAAGTCCCCACACATACTTCAGTCAAAGATTCATGAGCTTCTAAGAGCCTTGATGGCTTATTTATGTGTCAGCAAATTCTGCAGCTTAAATACGTTTTAAAAACCAGATCTAGGGTTAGTCGGAGTCCCGCAGACATGGCTTAAAACGTGCGAGGCGAGCAGGGAGATTCCTCCCAGGCCAGGGAAAGGAAATGAGAAGATCAAGAAGCAACGAGCCGGTTTCTTTTCATTTCAAGCCTGGAGAATAAACACAGGCCGGGCTGTTTTTTGTCTGCTCGGTCCCCCTGAGCACTCAGGCACTGGGTGCGAGTGCTTCAGGCTGCGGCCGGGGACGCTCCGCTCAGTGAGAGAAAACAAACTTATTGTGGCAGGCGAGGTGAGGTGCCAGGGCTGAGCTGCTCCCTCCGAGCCAGCCGGACTCCCTGATGTACTTTTCGCCCTTTGGGAAATCAGACACTGCCGTGTGGAAAACCATCACTTTCTCCTGCCATCTCTTTCCGAGGAAAGGATGCACATTCAGAGAGTGATGTTGCACTTCTGACACAGGAAAAGTCCCGGCATCGTCACCTTCAACTTGCCTTTAGTTCTGCACTTGTCCTCATTTGTTTAATGTCATTGGAAAAAACCCCACAACAACAATACCCAATATATAATTAAAAAAGGGGAAAACCAAAGTAAAGTCGGGAGCAGCAACAAAGCCTCAAGTCGAACAAACTATCTTCTTCTCCCTAACTCCGTTCATTCTCTGTGTCCAATATTGAGCCTTCCTCGCCTTTCCCGAGAAACCTTGGAGCACAACTATTGTTAAACCAGAGCTGACAGGAAAACCTCAGGAGAAACAATACAATTCAGTTCCCAGGGACAACACGTGTTGCCCAATGTTGCCCAAATTGTCCGCAATTCTGTCAGAGTAACTACGCGGCAAGTGGCTTTTGCAGTCCCCTGAGAAACTGATAGGTCTTGAGTGCTTTTGATCCTGGACTCTAGTTTAGTCAAGTTTCCGTTTGGAAAAGACAAACGCGAAAGCCTAGATTTTATTACTTCGGGATTTGAATATGAATCTTCGGTCTGGGCACAAGAACACACCAACCCACTGCAAATCAGAAGGGAAAAATCATTATAGCCTGTCATTGGAGTTGTTGTTCTGTCTTTGAAGTGGAGTCCAAGCACAAACTTTTCTGATGAATCGAAGTCGTTAAATTTTAGTTCGGATGAGTTATGGCTCAGCTTCCAAAATAGTACAAATGTTTAATAAAAATCGTCTCATATGTGGCCTTTTAGAATTGTCTTGTTTCACCAGCGAAAATTAAATCTGGGACATCTTGCCCGTTTCTAAATACCATCTTCCCAGTAAACTCCATTATTTACATATTAACATTATCAATTTTCTCTTTCAAGTCTGTCAACCTCATGATTTAAGAAGCTTCTTTGTCTTAAAGCAAAGATTTCACAATCGGAAAAAGCCGACTCGAGTCACACTACTGCCTCGTTTCGGAAGTGCGGACAAACGGCCCGGGGGGGCTTGTGTATAGGGCGCTAAACGCCCGTCGACGACACGCGAGGGGTCCTGGCCGGGTGCGGGGCGGCGGGGGGCGGGGTGGGGTGCGGGATCC
>NW_009953929.1:5488284-5492118 GCF_000747805.2 Chaetura pelagica | reverse complement strand
CCCCGCACCTTCCCCGCGGCTTCGCCCGCTCCCCCTTTCCCGCCCAGGGAGCAGCCGGGAACGCTGGGGTAGTTTGCACATTCGACATGAATTTCAGTGAAACCAGATGCCAGCATCTAAATTAATACTAGTGTTTTGCAGATTCTATAAGCATTAAAGCATCGAATTAATTAAGTTCTGCGGCTTTCTTTAAGTCGAATACTATCGCTTTATTCCCATCGATGGGAGGCGGGTCAGCGCACTCGGGCACAGTCATCAGATACTTTCCAGAAGTTTATCTGCACATCAGAACACGTTCTGAACCGATTCCAGGAACTTTCTGCTTCTTATCCATGAAGCCTGCAAGCGCTGGAGACTACGGTATAAATAGCGCGGACAAGCCTATAGCTGCAGCAGAGCAGCCCCCAGCCCTCCCAACCTGCCCATTTGAAGGTTGTTTTTGGCGGTTTTTTTTTTTTTTTTTTTTTTTTGAGGAGGGAGTCTGTAGCTCTTTTCTATTTGTTTTCCTTGAGTTTTCTTTTCTTTTCTTTATTACTTTTTTTTTTTTTTAATTTCTCTCTCTTTTTTTTTTTCTTTTTTTTCTTTCTTTTTTTTTTTTTTTTTTGTTTTTTTGAGAGGCACTTTCCTGTAACCCCGCCACGACACAGCTAGGTAAAGTCAACAGACAGGGTCTAAGTTACAAATGTTGAGTGGGATTGGCTCACGACCTTCCTCGTTTGCCCCCTTACAAACAAAACATAAAAAGTTTCCTAGAGCACAGGGAAGCCCTGATGACCTTACAATTCACCCCGCACATTAAAACAGTGGCTGCACGGCTGCTTGCTTTAGAAGAAAAAGCAATAGACTTAAGAGGAAATTGAAACAAGAACATTTCTGCTGAGGTCGGAGTTGGTCTGGTACATCTTTTGGATCAGATGAAGACAACTGGGTTTGATTTTGCTTGACTTTACAGAAGAGAAAACCGCATCAAGGTGGGGCCCAGAGCTTCAGAAGTGAGCAGCTGAACTCTCCACACCAGAGCGGTGCCTCACTCTAAGCAGCAAAGGCAGGTACAGCCGAGCCCTGCTCCTGGCTTTTGCGCCACATGCCAACACCGGAGGAGGAGGAGGAGGTCTCTGGAGGGGCTGCGATCTCTTTGCTAAAAGAGGCGCGCTCACCCCCACGGCTCCCTGGGGCCACGAGTGGACCCCGTGTCCCGACCCCTCTTCCGCCCCCTCCCGTGGAGCATCAAAGGTTGTCCTTCTGCGTGGGTTTCCGCCGGCCCTGGCCACTGCCTGCTCGCCCTGAAATAGCTATCCCATCTGGCGCAGGGCTATCTTGCTGCCAGGTTTCCCTTTCCGACAGGAGCTGCGCCTTGCAAAGGGTCGTTACGAGCTAACTTTGGAAGAGTCCTTCAGGGGAGAAAACGGCACGTTCAGAAGCAGGCGAGAGGCAGAGGCAGGGTTTGTCTGGCAGCTGGGGATCAGGAGGACAGGGGTGCCTTTTCAGCAGACTTTCAGAGAAACCACAGGAGGACGGAGAATCTTGCTGCGCAAGACACTTCAGTCCTGGGTAGCTGTGCGCAGCAGCGCCTGAGCACGGGACTGAACGCGTAGCACTTTAAGCTTTATTTCTCGTGTGCTTGAACCCACGCTTACAGTCACCCCTGCGCGCCCACAAGGAAAAAAAAAAGGGAGAATAAAAAAAACAAACCACCAAAGATGACTGTACCAGAGGCCTTTGAAAAGTTGAGCGCATCCCGGGTTGGCGGTGGGCACAGCGCTCCGCGCCGCGTTGCTCTCCCGGCTGGGGCTGGCGCGGCCCGACCGCCTTGCGCGCCTTCGGAAGGGCAGCGCGGAGCGAACCGCGCGGCGCAGCGGCCGCCCTGGGAGCGCCTCTCACCTGCAGCCCGACAGCGTGTCTGTCGCGACACGAGTCGGGTCCCGCCACAGTGACATGCGCCTGCGGGGCCAAGCGGGAGGCTGGAGGCTGCTCCGCTCCAGAGCGATTCCTGCGACATCTTCGCAAGTTAGAAAGTTTTCTGGCTTCACAATGGCCAGATCTGGGGTAGGGGCTAGGTCGAGCTCGTCAAGACACTCTCAGGAATGTAAATATATGTCTTTCCTATGAGAATAAAAAAATAAATCCCTGCCCGGGATAATTCCCTGCGCGGGAGTTTGCTCACTACGTCCAGTCTCTCCCCGCAGCCACACTCCCTCTCTAAGGGACATCGGCGAGCTCTGATGGTAAAAGGAGAAATTACTTCATTGTCAAGGGTCACATTTCTGGTAGCGAAGTGCCGTTAATATTTTAATTACATAAAAAAATAACTCGATTAAAGGGTGCAGTTTATTGGAATAATGCGAGTGTATTTCAAAGAAATCAAATACCCAGAGTTAATCAATATTCAGACACTGGAGGCTACAAAGCTAGGTGAAAACAAAGCCTTTTTCAGCAGAGTAGCAGTAATGCGAGGCACCTGAAGTAAGTCACTGCTGGAGAGCTCTGTCAGACACTACTAATTAACCTACTTTTCAGCTGAGTTGATGTCAACTTTTTTTTTTTGTAAGCGAGGAGAAAGACGGACTTTTCCTCGGATTTCATCCTCTCCCACCGCGGTCCTTCCCCGCGCCGCTCACCCACGGGGGGTCCCGGCTCCGCCGTCGCGGATCCGCCGCGGCAGCGCAGCGAGGCTCTGGGCAACCCACGCGGGGCCGCGCTCTCGAGGCTGGGGGGACCCCCAGCCTCCCTCCTCCCCGCCATGTGCTCTTGGGCAGCACCAGTTAGCCGATGCCTTTTGATTTTTTATGGTTTTTGAAGCCTTCTAGAGCAGCACCGACCGTAAGGACTTTATTTCCCAGAAGGGACCCGCTGCCCCCTACACGTCCCGGGGCAGGGAGCAGCCAGGGGCAGCTCCTCTTCAGCCCTCGGACTTAAAGTACAGAAGCCGTACTCTGCGTGGGAAAGCAGCTTCTGTTGTAGGGAGATGTACCACGCTGCTGTTTATTTTACTTTAAGAAGCTCATCAGAGCAGGAAGACGATACTGAATTGTCCTCTACACACCCAGGAGCGCCTCTCAGAGATTCTTTCATTAAAAACCACCAACATCTACTAGCGAGTGCAACCCTCCCTCCCCCAAAAATTCTCATACAGAAACAAATTAAAGGGAAGATCTAGTCTTGCTCTCCAAGGCATCTTTCATAAAACAGCCACATACCAAGCGCCCCCACCTCCTCCCAATTTACCTCCTTTAATGAGGTACAGATTTGTGCCCATTACTAGCACCTGTGGCTCTGGCCCGTGGATGTGTATGAGAGAGCACTGCTCTTTTCTTTTGAGTGCTCCTGCTACGGGAGGCAGGAAAGCCAGGAGGTCACCGGTAGGTACTTCAGCCCTGGGACAGAAATATAGAAAAATCAGGAGATTATACGAACAGTCAGCTAGTTTGATCACAGCTCTGGAGCATGATCTGTGAGGAAAGAAAGCACAGAGAAGATTTAGTGAAGAGAGGACAAAGCTTATAAGAATCTCTGAATATAGAACAAGTTTTTGATTTCTTTCTATATCTGTATTTCTTTCTGCACAGTAAACAGCAGAAGACAGAGTAGGCTTAAACTGCAGCAAAGGTAGATCAAGGTCTCTAGCTGCAAGGAGAGCTGAGTGCTGGAACTGACCTACGGAGCTTCTGGGGGTCTCCATCCATGGAGGAGAAGCTATAGAATTCTCTGCTAGGCATGAAGCGAGAGTGAGGATTCTGCCTTGAGGCAGAAGAGTATTTCTTCAATCTCTCTAGACATATTTTGTTTATTTTAGGTAGGAGAAATATCAGGTTTTGCACTAAAGGAGAACAAAGT
>NW_009953929.1:5487442-5488245 GCF_000747805.2 Chaetura pelagica | reverse complement strand
TGCATACAGTTCCTCTGACGTTGCTTCCAGCAAGTGGGACCAATTTTGAGGATACTAAAGGAGACCTTAGTAGCAGAGGGAGTATTGAAGTATTTAATTATGTACTTGACATACTAAGCATTAAAGAACAAGATAAGTGAAAGGGCGAACTTTGTAAGGTGGGAGGACTGGGTACTGCAAGTCCAACAAGGTGAGGTCCCTGACTAATGTCTGCATCACTGAGATTGTTTTAGATCATGTCTTGAGGTGCAGGGACATTCCTAACTCAAGAAACCCTTTTACTGTGGAGGTGACCCAAACAAAGTGACCCAAAACAAGTAGGGAAGTAACTTTTGAAATCAGTGTGGTTGCTGATTGAAACTTCCAGGAATCTTAATTTTAATCCTTCTATACACCAGATCACTAGGAGCAAGATTATGCTCCTAGTGCTGACAATTCAACTGATTTTACACCTGCGCATCTCTGAAATCAAACAAATACCTTTTACTTAACTGGGAGGCTGAGAAAAATTTAATGTTATCTCAGGACTTGATTTCTC
Source organism: Chaetura pelagica (assembly GCF_000747805.2). NCBI lineage: Eukaryota > Metazoa > Chordata > Aves > Apodiformes > Apodidae > Chaetura > Chaetura pelagica. The sequence goes on along the minus strand of NW_009953929.1, from coordinate 5,487,707 downwards.
AATATATTGGAGGAAGTGTGCAAGGGATGCTGAGAAAGATGGAGGGAGCTACTTCTAATAGAAAGCAGAGCACAACTCTACAGTGCTCTTGCCTAGAATTTAGTTGTCATCCAAGTGTTTCCCATGAGCAATAACATTCCAGATATATCCACCTGGTAGCACTGGGTACAGTTTTAGAGTTTAAAATTATCTTTTGCTTACATGAACCTGAAAACATTCTTTCTACTGGGAGACAAGCTGCTTGGTGAAGAACTCCCACTCTTTC
>NW_009953929.1:5358353-5487232 GCF_000747805.2 Chaetura pelagica | reverse complement strand
TTTTTTTTTTTTTTTTTTTTTTTCCATTTACTAACATACTTATGGAAATAATTTGCAAACATATTGTATCTTTTAAAGTTTGAGATATTGTGCCATTTGTTCTTATGCAGACTCTTATATGAAGTCATTGTGGGGGTTCTGCTTAAGCAGTGGATGTGAAGAAAGCTTCATGTTTTTCACAGGTTGGTGGGTATGGATTTTGCTACAGCATTTCCCCTCCTGCTTGTTGCACAATTTTGTATTAACTTTTCACTTTTTATTAAAAGAAATAACAAAAAAATTGAGTCTAGCAGTCTCAGTCACAGAGTGCTATATAAAAGTAAGTCCCAAACCTAAACCAACGCGTTATTGCCGTTTTGGATGTAAGAGAAGCTGAAATAAGATGTGGGTATGAACACCCCTAAGTATTTTAACAGATTATCAATTCAGAAGCAGATATTAGACTGGGAGGAATGCTGTATATATAAAAAAATACCATATGCATGACTCGTCAGCATGTTGTTTCTTTTTATGTTTAATTATACCAAGGCTTCAAGATCTGTCATTTACCTTAAGCTACAAGGAAACTCCCAGATTTTTTAACAAAATGCAGTAGAATTTAGGGATGTCAGTCCCATTTGCTCCATGAAAAGATACAGGACACTAGCTGTGTGACAGAACAAATTTTAACTGTGATAATTTCATTTTTAAAAGTTTTCTGTGCACATGTTTTAAGAAAATAAACATGAGCACATGAGCAGTGCAGCAATTAGGATGCCAGACAGTCATTTGTATTGAATAGGTCGTTTAGAATGGGAGTTCTGGCAAGTCTAAATGTCTGCTGTGCTGCTTACAGCTTCTCTTGGGCACAATAAGATTTGTGAAAATGTTTTCTACTTGGTGTTTCTTGAACAAACATTTTCTTTGGAGGAGTCAGGCATGTGTGTCTTTTCTTGTTTGTTCTCCCTGAGCACAAATGATAACATAATTATTGTATACAAGGTAGTGGTGATGTTGAGGGACTTTCAGCATATTTGTGATTTTTCTCCTAATTAATTTTTCTCTTTCTCTGGCTAAAATTTTTTTTCAGAAATGCATTAATTCTCTGTATACCTCATATAAACACTACAGTTTATGAAATTACTGTTATTATGGGGGATGGATGCTGGCATTTTTGCTGTCATATACCAATAATTTGCTCTTTTCTTGATCTTATGAAAACTCATATCTTTCTGTTTAGGAAATAGTTTTGCAAGTTGGATTTGCCTGTTGAGACACCCACAGGAAGCAGGCCATTTAAACATTTTTTTTTTTTGGTGTATAAGTACTCTTACATGACAAAGCAGAAAATCTGGTGTCCTGTGAGTTGTGTAAAAAATGACAGATTAAAACATGAAATGTGATGGCACTTTGTGTAACTGGGAATAGGATTCCTCAACCTCTCTATTATTGCCCATAATGAGTTATTAGAAAAGATGATCTGAACGTGTTTATCACCAAAAGAATAATATTGTGGGAATGTGAAGATATAAAAAGAGGAAACTTCCTTTCTGTATTTTATACACAAATTGCAGAAAACCCTATTTAGAAAGAAAGACCGGCAGCAAGAACTCTATTCTACTAAAGTGCAATGTCACACAGGTGCTCAAGTAGCTGGGGCAAAACCCTTCGCTACATGATGGAATGGCTGATGTTGGCCTGAGACCAAGCTCTCCAGACCTACTGTAATAGAAGCAATAAAGCATGCCCAGTGCTTCTCGTTGCTGCTGCTCCCTTGTGAACTCATGACTCAAAGGATATATCCAGCCTGTAAGGCAAACACACTACTTGATGTTCCTGGTTTCTGATTATCCAGAGTGGAGAGGAGATGGGAAAGGGCTTGTACTTGTGCCTTGCCCTTCTCCTGACCTCATGGGAAGAACTCCTGAAGGAGAGGTTTGTGGAGGACTCTTCCCATGGGAGGGAACCCATGGGGAAGCAGGGGAGGGCTATAGGGAATTCTCCTTCCTGAGAAGGAGAGAACAGCAGGAACCACCAGCCCGTGAACTGACTCTAAACCCCATCCCCTGTGCCACTGGGAGGAAGGAGGGAGAGAGATCAGGAACAAAGTAATTTGGACCTAGGAAGAAGGGATGGCTGGGGGTAATGTGTGTAAGCACTGCTCTTTGTGTTGTCTGTGTCCTGTGTGCATTTTGATTAGTGTGAAATTAAATAATTTTTTTTTCCCCAAGTTGAGTCTGTTTTGCCTGTGACCTTAATCGGTGAAGAACCTTCCCTGTCCTTTATCTTGACCCATGAGTTTCTAGCTGGCCTTTGTCCTCTCCATCTCACAATGTGTCTGTGTGAAGTCCAGCGAGCGGCCACGTAGCTGTTTCTTTGTTGTTGTGTTAGGCCCAAACCACAACGGACAATTTTTGTCTCAGGTCTGTACATGCCATAGATGTAGCTAAAAACAACCATTGCAAATCCCAACGCATGACTGGCGCTGAATCTAGCGAGGTGCATTGGTGTGGATGGTTATGCTTTTGGAACTGCTGTTGGTATATGTGCCACATGAAGCTGAGGTTGCTGGAAAAGAGTAGTAGCTGGTACATCTGGTTCCATGAAAGTGCTGGTGACGGCTGGTGCAAACAGCCTTGCTGACACCTGCATGGTTAATCTCGTCCCACAAGGGCTAGTCTGTTTTGCTTTCTGATCCACAGATTGAGACTGTGCAGGTGCTTATGCTCTGCTGTGTGTCTGTCACTAGGCAAGCAGACAAAGTGGCTGCAGCCAGGTCAGAAACATGAGTTTGCTGATGGCTTCCTTGAAGAGCATTCCCTCAGTGGCTGTGGCACTGCGTGCAATGACATCGTTGCAAAAAAGCAAAGTTGTTAGTAATGGAGTTCCTGGGTATTGGAATGATTTGTGGTGTTCTCTATAGTTCATACTGGCAGGTCTGTTCCTTGCTGTTTGGGGCAGAGGATGAGACAAAAGGCCTTTTCTGGACAGCAGGGTCCTCCTGAAATGATTTTACTGGCAATTCCATTACTTTGTGTGCGTGGGCTGTTCAATGAATTTTTACTGGACTTATTCTTGCCCCACATTCAATACTCTTAGGGAGAAGGGCCATGTTCTTCTCCTTTGCAAAAATTATTATTATTGTTGTTATTGTTGTTATTATTTTTACCCCTGCCTCCCCCCACATTGTTACTTCTCTTAAACCTTAGAGGTCATCTCCTGGTTACCGTGTCACCCTTGTCTTGCTTGGCATATCCTAGGATTGGTTTGTTTTTCTATGGTGAGAGACTGTGGATTTGATCTAGTTATTCTTGCCTTGGCTTGCACATTTTTTTTTTTTTGAGTGTTATTGACTGTATCATTCACTACATTACATCAGATACCAAATGCTTTTTTTTTTTTTTTTCCTGAACATAGCTATATATAGAGGCAATGAGATAAATTTCCAGACCAAAGATTTCTGACATTCTAGGGATATTCAGAGGCCTCTAATTTCAGATCACTCTCACACTGGTGAACAACAAGGACCTCAGCAGACTTCAGATTTATGTGAAGCAGAGAAAAAATCCCGAGCCTCTAGATATGATATGTCTGGCCTAATTCTGATATGGTCCAGTGAGCTGTGCAGTGTTCTGCTTGATTTACCTCAGTGTAAACAGTGTCTGATCTCCTCTCCCATATTGGTGTGGTCCCCCCTCCTTAGGTAAGGAAATCAGGAGAATTTTTGATCCCTGTAGTCAGAGCAGTGGCCTGGCCTCCCACAACTTGTTTTATTTGAGGGACTCCCCAGCCAAATCTCCTGTGTTCAATTGGATGCTGCTGTTTCCAGGATGTTCTGTTCATGTTCACCCTGCTGTGCTGGCACTTCTCTGCATGCCTTTAGTATGTCTGTGATGTTACGAATACCCCAAGATATATGGATAGCCTTTATCACAGTTTGCTTGAATTCCTTCTTTATTTTTAATGGATCACATAGACCAGATAAACAAACACTTGTTTTCATCTAAATCATAGACTAGAATGCCCCTTTTGGCCTTATGGCTGTTTGCTTTGTTTGTGTGTGTGTAAAGTGCAGAGTGTTCTGTAGAAATTCAGTACTGCTGGAAGAAAATACCTTTCAGATGTGCTTTCACTAAGGAAAAAAAAAAGTTATTAATTATTTTCCAAGATTATGCATAGTTATAGTATTCAGATTTAATTACATACAGAAAAAATACAATGCAGACCCCAAACTGGTGAGATCAGCTTTCAATCACAGCAGGCCATAAGCTCTGGTAATTAACCATACCTCCACAAACAATCCCCACTAATAAATCCAGGGGCAAAAAGAACACAGCAGAGGTAAAAAGGAGAAGTGAAAACCACAAGATTTTTTAGCAAAGGGCCAAACAGCACCCTGATGTACACACAATGTATCTCTCAGAAAAGATAGGGTGGTAAAGCATTTGTTTTCCAAACTGAAGTGCCTGAAGCTGGGGATTCACAAGCAAGAGCTGAGGTCTGTATTGAAGTCAGCACTTCTTTGAAATGAAGATGTGTTGGAGAGTCAAGTAGGAAGGCTCTGTGGTGGCTTGAATTCCTGTCCCTTCATCCATCTGCCACTGAATCCCTTGGGGGAGCACAGGAGATGAAGAGCCATGGGGGCAGCAGGCAGGTGGGATGAGCAAAGCGCTCTGCTGAGGAGCTGACTCAAGGCAAGGAGGTCTGAACTGCCCTGACCCAACATGGGAGCTGGCAGCACCACTGCAACACCTGAGTCAAGAGACAGAGTAAACATGCACTGTCTTCTCCCATGGGGGATGCTAGGGCTTCACATGAAACCACATTGCTTTTTAGTACTGGTCGAATTTTTCCACCCTGCTTTTGATGTGGCACACACAGCCTTTGAAGGTCCCCAACCTGGATTCTTAACAAAGGGATATAAAGCAAGAAGTCATTCTGCAGTTAAAACCAAGCAAAATTAAAGCAATTCTAAATGAAACAATGGCAATTGTAGAAAGATCACCTGTTTCATTCCAGTCAGGCCCCCAGAGATATTAAACACACTTACTTCACAGACTTAATTGCCTCAGGATGAGGCAATCCTGTATATCTTTTTTAGAACCATTAATAACCTACTTCACCTGATTGCAGCAAGTATTTTATTAGAGGATTTGTCAAATGGTAAATGCAAGGACTTTATGCACAGATAAACAACAAAAATTGACCAAATTTAGCCTCCACTTACAGCTAAAGCTCATTTTTATTTTAATCTTCCATTTAATTTGAAACTTAATAGCTTTTCAAAAATTAAACCTACGTGATTTTCCTACAACACTTATTTTGATTAAATAAAATATGCTTATTTCTGCAATGCTCAGTGCCTTGTTATCAAGCATTGTTGAACGTGTGCAATTTTACACCCACTTTTTCATTTCTGACATGACATGGAAGCAAGCAGAAATTCTTAAAAGACAGTGAGAAAGTAGCGACCCACAATTTATGTTTGTAGATAAATACATCTAAATTTGAGGACAAGTGTAGTGCTGCCCTTCAGAAGAAGTCAATGCTTGCACAGAATAGAAATGTGTGCCTGGTTACCAGGACTGCAGAAAAGGGTCTGCAAATTTCAGGGTGTCTTGGTGAAAGCATCAAGCAATGCAACGATGCTGCAAAAAATAAAACTGCTATCCTGGTGTGATCTGATGTTTCTAGCAGCAACGTGTCTGTGAAAAAAGGGAGGTGGCAGCTGCACAGCATCCAGCCCTGGCTGGCCATGCTAAGGGAGCGGGAAATGAACTGCTGGCAATGCAAAGGAGAGAGCAGTGAGAAAAAGCAGGGACTTAGCAAATGTCATCTACAATAACAAGCTGTAATAATTTGCTTTCTTTGAAAGGAGGAGAACGAGAGGCCTCATTGGTGTTTTGGGACAGGGAGATTATAAGAATGAAAGAAAAAATAAAGGTTATCCATTGCTTATTTCTGTGTAGCTATTATTCAAATTGGCTGATATTGACAGGAGGGAAATATTAGGTTGGATATTAAGGAATAATTTCTAGCTGCTAGGATGGTGAAACAGGGAGCAGCCTATCTGGGTACGTGTAGAAACCCCCCTGTTGGAAATTGAAAAACAAGTAATACCTCTACTGTTTGGAGACTGTTTGGACACAGATGATCCAGGTCCCTCTCCAGGGTTGGTCTGGTTTCCTGCACTGCTCCTCAGCTCTCTGTTTCTGTGGCTCTGTCCTATGGCAAGGTCAGGCAATCATACATGCAATGCAGCAGAAAGACTTCTCTGTAAAATAGGGGGACTGTATCTGAGTCTCAGTACCCAGTACACTTTTCTGTCTGGGAGTTAAATAATGGACTGAGAATGATGTCTGGCTCCCCTACTCTACAGAGACTTGATGCACCTTCTGTTGAAGCTGCTATTAACGGAATTTTTTATTATAAATTTATGCTGCCATTTTTTTTTAAACTTAGGAAAAAACCCCCAAGAATCTAGCATGGCTTTAGCACCACCTTCCTCACTCCCGAGTGTTTTCACCTAAAATACCACTGTGATGCCTCATAGTGTCTGTAATTTACTGTCTCTCACTGCTACCCTTTGCACAATCAGGCTGCCTCCCTCACAGAGCTCTGCAGCCAGGGGCTGCCTCTTCTATCTTCTCATAGAGGCATAGTGGGAACAGTGGAAATCGGAAAGAAGACGAAAATAGGAAATAAAGTTCCAAGAGAATACAACATTGGCTCTTTTTAGGCTCACTATTTTGGTTTACAGCTGAAATACACATTAACTAAAAAAAGAGAGTTATAAAAGGTAGAAACATTTCTGTGACTGTTAAAATCTGTGTTCTGATATACCTACAGACTCACAGAGAACTTCCTTGTGTACATTTGAATGGAAGTCCAAGAACAGCCTATTAAAAAGAAAGGAAACTTCCATCACAGAAATAGTATTTTTGTATTAAATACATTGACTTATTCTGTATTGGTGACTTTAGGAACATTGTGGAAGATAAGGACTGGCTATAAAGCTGGTGAAGATTAAAGACCGTCCTTAATTCCTGATGAATTATTCTAAAAGGAAAATAACATGTTTCAGCAGTAGATTCTCAGTATCTTCTTGCTCTTTGGCAGGGGAAGACAGCGAGACAGGGACTGTTCAACCACATGCTGTCTGTATTCTGAGGAGAACGAACTGACAGTTCATCAGACAAGCTCACCACTTCGACTAGCTGGCCAAAGGAAGATATTTTCATATACAAAATGCCCTTTAGCCCTAAGCTTCTCCTGAAGCTTCTAAATTTCAATTAGAAACCTAACCTCAGACACCATTAATGCATTTCTTTTTCAAAACCATCTTTATTGCATTGAAATGAAATAGGATATGTGCACTTACACTGAAAGGGGAACATGATGAAAAGAGGAAAATCAGGCTTTAATAATATTAACATATCATCAGTTACAAACCTAATAACATTCACATTTCAGTGACAAAAATCACACAGGTTCCAATGCAGGACAGTCCTTTACTAGTCAACAGAAGTCATCTAGCCACATCCTGCAGGTAGCCAGCTCTGTCTTTTTTCTCAGGAAGTGTTCTTGATGTTGAAGAACATGCACTTCCCCAGGAGGTGGCCTAGCTGCTGCACTGCCCAACTGCTGCTACACTTGGGCTCCCTTTTGGGTTCTTTTTTAATTTCTAAGGGTTGTTCCTATTGTTTTCTGACTGGTGGCACTTCTTCAGCAAAAAAGATAGGGAATGCCACAGTTCAGAGAGATTGTAGGTAGGCTGTTTGCACATCCTCTGCTTGCCAGGCTTCCAACTCATCAGGGCTGGTAGGATTTGAACCTGATCTTTCTGGCTTTCAGTCTAAGTGTCTTCTAGGATGTTACCTTCTAAGATCCTTAGATAGGCTCTTTCTCTAGTTGTGTGCTGAAATCAAGCTGTTGCAGTCATTGAATGTTGTGGAGAGCTTGAGCCTGGTTAACTTGTGCTTTGCCAATGCCAGCCCTCCTCACTGGAGAGGGAAGACTGGTTTTAGTATCTCCACTGGACTTAAGAATGGGAATTGGGCCAAACTGCTTGTCATTAGGTGAAAACATAAGGAAGTTCTGTGCATGTTCAGGTAGAGACTTTCCAGGTAACCTATTACTTGTTTTAAAGTTACAGACAGAATGTGCAAGCTGGAATACTTGGTAGCAGCTCTGCAGAGGTTTGTACAGCTCTTGACTTGTGGATGTTTACGTTCTGTTTAAGACTCATTTGAGGTGATTTATGTTCAGTTTGTATTTGGGCCTAAGGTACCAGTAGCAAGCTTATAATTTTGCAGAAGTACTCTTTGCACAAAGGTTCTGACCTGTTGCTGTCTTAGCTTTCTACTGGAATGTTAACTTTGATAGAAAATCAGGTGTTTTGTTCCCTTAAGGAACTGTATCATAAAGCTAGAAGGAAGGAAAAGATCTCAAAAGGTGAGCCAGTCAATTCTCCTTTCCCAGTTACAGCAAGACCATGTGTTTTGTGTTGGTGTTGGGCTATATGTAGGAGACAGCTTGGCAATAAGGAAAGCAGTCTGGAGAATAAATAGCATAATTTGGTTTCCTAGTTTAGGATCCACATAGGGAGAATAAGAGATTAAGGTATAAAGCTGTCATTTAAAATGATAATTTAATATGTATTTCTGTTTCTAAGGAAGCACCATCATAAGAACCCCAAAACACAGTAGTAGTTGTAAGCAATATCTCTAAAAGCATCATTCCTCCTACTACTTCACTCACATAAGTTGTGGGTTCTCATTTTGTTGTGGGTGCTGCTCAGCAGTACTGATGATAGAAAGTCTCTGGGTTATTGCTCTCTATGACTTCATATAGTGTTAATTCTTTTGGGTCTGCTACATTTTGAGACTGTTTTTCCGTAGTTTCAGGTTTAAACAATTTTAGTCTTTGTGTGATGAAAGCCCCTCATCTTGATTTAGTACCTCAACTCCATTTATCACTCAGCTGATAGAACCTACTGTTTGAACTCAACTTGAATGACATTGACTGGCTTATCCTCTCAGGTGGGAAGTACTGCATGAGCAGAGCTTAATGATTTTTTTGTATGGAAAGCAAGAAAGATTTGGATCTGTACCCAGGATTGTATGGGATCTTCTTCTCTTCAAGGAGTTGGAGAACAGATTTTAAAGGACAGACCAAGAAAAGAGGAGTCCTCATTAAAGACTTCCCTGTATGGAGATCAGGGACTTTTGTTCTCTTTTGCAAATGATTTTGGTGTGTGGGTGGCTTTGTGGTACTGAGCTGGAAAAGCATTCAAAATGTACATGAGAAAATTAAACCAAACAGTCCAGAAGGGAGCTGCAGTTATTCAGGAAGGTAATCATGACTACTGTTGCAGGAAAGCCAGCTTCTGCCCAATAAAATTACTTCTCTTGCTTTAAATAAGCTATTTGTGGTGTTCTTTGTCAATAGAGAAATATTTATTTTTCTATGTAGAACTCTCTTTCCATAAGTCTTGGATAACAGAGTTCTGAAGTACAGCAGGTACTCTAGGAATGCAGAACACACAGATGTGCTCAGTTCTGTCATACGGTCTTTGTATATTCAAAATTTTCCTCTATTCTAACCCTGGTTTCAAAATGTACAAGAAAAACTAGTAAACACATTTTTGGTTTGAGTCTGAGACATAAGAGCCTAATACAAACTGTTTTGTATGGATTTTTAATAAGGACTGGTAGGCCTTCATAGTTTGAGTTTCCCATCTCTGATGAGCAACTCATCCAAGCTTTAATCAAAACCATTGCATTCTGCAATCCTTATTTCATGCACCTCTGGTTTACTGTCACTTTCTGTAAAGCAGATAGAAATAGCCCATTAAAGTTGTCCTCTAAGTTCTTAATTTATAATAATAATGAACAGATAAATTACATGTATTCAAATACATCCTTTTAACAACAATAACAGTAATTTGTTGACCTCCTTAATTCCAAATAAAAAAAAGCTACCTAGGAACTTGCATAAACTTTTACCTTTTGTAGGTACAGTTGAATGAACTCACACCACAAATACAGAGACAAGCAGTCTATCATTCTCTAAACTATTAGCCCATTTGTTCCCCTACTGAGCTGAGACCTAAAGATGAGGCTTTTTTGTGATAGTCGTGACCAACATCTTCATTTTTGGTCTTAGGACTGATTTGATTTTGATAAAAAAATCCCACATAGTCATACACAAATATATTCTAAGTTAGAATGTATTAACTTAATGCCTACTTTTTAGTTTTCAGGCAGTTGCATTATTTCAGGCAAATTATCACTTCTTTCAGCTCGAATATTAAATCCACAAGCAAGTAGATGATTTATCACTGCTTAGAAAGAGTTCTGTGAGAAACATAGTTCTTAATGTTTGTCTAGAATTTTTCTTTTTTTTGCTGTGGAAAGGAGTGGGGAACGACAGCTAGTATTTTAATTTTTCTAGATTTTAATAAACTCTCCTCAAGAGAAAGTAATTCCTTCTTTTGGGACAAAGAACCTATTCTGAATATTTCCACTTATTGGCCAGGGAAAGCACTTCTATTGCCTGTGAAGGGATTTGTTAAATTCTTCCAAAAAATTGTAAATCATCATCGTTCATTGTTTGTGTGACAGTACATGTTCAAGCATTGTCTTGAACAAGCTCCAGTGAGACTAATCTAACTTCTGTAGACACTTATTTTTTCTTCAGGGTGTCCTTTTGTTTCATGAATATGCAAAGATTTTAGGAGGATTGCTGTGGAAGTGGATGTCATTATAGTGTTAGTATACAGATACCATCTAGTGATCTCTTATTAGTGGTTGGCACTGATGAGTTCTTAATTCAGTTGGCTTAACACCGCCATATCTAACAAGCTTGAAATGATGTGTCTAGACTAGGGCAAATGAGAAGATGTGGGAGGTGAAATGTCAGGTGAGCCCATCAGTTAGAATGGTGTATCCCCTTGTGTTCCTCAAACCTGAGGCTTGGTGGTAGTAAAATCTGCTACTGGATCTTGTAGCGACTTTAACTTATATCACCCCTTAATCAGGACTAGTTTATAATAGAAATATAAGAGAGCAGAAATCATAAGAATGACAGAAAACACCTGTAAAATTCTTTATTGAAACACTCTTTTAAGATACGGACATTGCTGGTTTTGGCTCGACAGGACATGCTTGCTAGATAACAGGATTTTGCCATAAAAGGCTGGCACTGTAGTAGTGGAGACTGTTTTTTCATTCCTACTTGGCAGAGGAAGGATGTTTTCTTTTTGCTTTTATGGTTGTAACAACTATTTGCCTATTTCTGCACTTAATAGTCTTGCCACTGTGGCATTGGATTAGTTCAACATGACCTGGTGGACCTACTTCAAGCCATTGAAACAGAAAAACAGGTTGTTCAGTGTCTAAACAAGATTGGTAGCTGTGAGCAGATGAGGTGTCTCTGTGTTCATCAGACACTTGTTCTGCAAATACTATTATGCAGGTGATGTTTCTTGGCTCCTGAACCCAGAGGTTCAGATGAAGGAGCACTGCTTTTTCTCCTCTGTGTTGTGTTGAGCGTAATGCTTGATGATTTTAGTATAATCCAGTTTTAAATAGGAATGTCAGCTTCTTTCAACTTCTGTAGTGGCTGGTACTGTTCTACATGGTCTAATTCAGCTTATTTAGTCAGCACAATATTATCAATAGCATATTATCTCCATGTCTGGAATGTTCTTTTAAAAACTGACTAACTGACATGCAGTGGCACCTTTATAGAAGAGAACATACACATCAAATCACCAAGCACCAGCTATTAAAATATCTTAACATTTATTTGTTATCAAAGACTGGAAGGGTCCAAGTGATGTCAGTTTATACTTCAGAATCACCCACAGTAAATATTTTTCCATACAGTATGTAGCTAAGTTGAGAAACTGTTCTTTTGGCCACAGAATGCTAAGATGTTACATGAATTGAACAACTTACTGGACAATTTAAGAGAAGAAAATACTATTGAGGGCTAGAAACAGTGCTTTCAGTGTTTAGGAAGTGGTTCAGGAAGCCTCTGTGCAACAAATGGCTGAAATTGACAGTATTCCTACTAATTTCCCAGTATGCTTGCCCTCCCTCTCTGGGCACTCATTCCCAGCCACTGTTCGTTTGTGACACTCCAGATGATAAACCTTGGCTTCACCTACAACAACTTCTTGTCCCAAAGTAGGTGAATCAGCCAATCAGCCAAGAGAGAGAGAATATATATACTAGATGTATTACTAAAAGAAAAAAAAAAAAAAAGATTGCATCCTAACTTGGAGCTAATCCAAACCTCTCTGAAGTCATTGAAATCAACAAGCTGACTTCCATTATAAGTTGGAAATTGTAATAGTATAAGTGTAAAAAAAGCAAATTATTTCTACTACTGTAGTAACTGACTATGGTTGTGTCAAATTGTCAGCTAAAGGGTAGAATAGACAGAATGTAACTTTGAATTTCTTTTAAAATGTTAGAATTCTCATGTATATTTTTGTACTGACATCTGGATATTTCAATATCTGAAGCAAATAGGAACAAACCAGAAACCACCTGGATTTCCAAACTCCATATGTAGAAGATGTAAATACTCACAGTTTTGCCTTTCTTCCTGTTTTCTTTGATTCCCCCCACCCCTCAGCCCCCTCTTCCTGCTTAACTTATTTGCTCTTGGAAAGCTTCCTAATGGCTTTATTGTTATTTTTAAGTTTCTTTACATAAACATAATGCTGTTATTCTGCAGATGCGTAGGGAAACCCTGACCTCTGCTGAAGCCTAAGGGAGACTTACTGTTGATAGGACTCCACTCCAGGACTTCACAGCAATTACCACAAGGTCGAGGAGTATAATTATTATAGTTACACAATGTAAGGACCAACCTAATCAAGTCTAAACTTCTATACAGGACAGGGTATCTGTTCCACGAAATTTTCAGTGTTGAGCATTCTCCTTTCATTCATCTGTGTAATGGACAACATCAAAATATTGTTTTGGATGTGAAATTCATCTGCGTCACACAACATTTGGCTCACTAGACTTCAGTAGAGTTAGACAAAGAATTAATTTAGACTGAATTGAAATAAATTCAGTTAATTGTAGTCGGTCAATGGGAGCTTTTTGTACATATTTGAAAGAAGAATGAAGACCTTTTAAACTCTAATCAACTACAGAACATTATTAAGTTCCCATAAGAAACGGTTTAAGTGCAACATGATAATGAAAAATGTGAGTGAAAAAATTTTGTTCACTTTGAGTAGCTCTACAATCTAGAATCTGAAAAGAAACCACTTTACATAATGGAAGGAGATACTTACAAAGCAGTCAGACTGAAAAGTACCTAGAATTATAGGGGGTAGCAAATTAGGAAAGAGCTTGTAAAGTGATACAGCGGCAAAAGTGATTTCAGGCTGGAGACATATCTTTTGGAAACCAAGGAGGTGCTAATGCATTTATTATGTGAAACGGTGCCTGCAATACTGTACCGAGTTCTGGGAGCTTCTGACAGCAGAAAAACACCACTGATAATGAATTTACAAAGGAGAGCAAACCTGGGAAATGCTCTGGAGGCTGGTGCAAAAGTATATGCTGTGTAGCCAAAAGCTGATGCTTTCACTCTGCTTAGGAATATGCATTTAAGACGATCCTTGGTGATTTAAAAGTCTGACAAATGTGTCAAAATTACATGAATAACACAAAGTTTACCACCTGTCTTTGCTTTCAGTTGGGTTTTAACTGGGTAGGAGAGTTTGAACTTGAACTAGAACTTTAGGTGGACTGCCTTGCTTAATTGTTATATATGAACATTGCATTTGAGAAATGCAATGCCTAGGGAAGAATATACAAGCGAATGTGTAGTGATACTTCTCAGAATTGCACTCCAAGCTTCTTGTGGGATTTCCTCTTTTAGAAGTGCCATGTTTCTGTTTACTAGACCTGTTGAGTTTCTTTTCCATAAATTTCTGGGGATGCCTTTTGAACCCACATAGATTCTTGGCAGTCTCCCAGTGAAGGGAGTTCCTCACCTTAACTATGTACTGTATAAAAAGATGTTCTATTTTCCTTTTAACTTGACATTTACAAGTTTCATCTGATAGCCTCTCAACTCTTCTAGAGGGTGAGCAATCATTCCTCATATATCCTGACCACACCATTCTTATGATGGAGCTTTACTAGGTCTCCACTAATCAATTTTTTTTTTTTTTTTTTTTTTTTCCATTTCAAGGAGACTGAGTTTATCAGCCTTCTCCAAACCTTTCTTCATTCTGTTGTAGCTATTTGACCAGTTGCATTGGTGTAAGTGTAGCTACTTTCATTTTAATAATTTATAAATTTGGATTCTAATCTTGCAGTGGGAACCAAATGGACTGACCCTTGTTCAGCTGAACTGAGCTCGTGTGGATCCATTGCAAACATCCAATAATACTGAAACTGAAGAGAGAACCAGAACTAGGTGTTCTCCTTCCTGATGTGTGTGGGCAGTTTGGACTGAACTGTTTTCACTGATCTGCTCAAGAGCACTTTTTTTCTGCAGTGATGATCATTTCTTTGTGAACAATAATTGTTGCTTAAATAATTTTGCTCCAAAGTTCTCTACTATCAAAAGCAAACTTTAAAAAAAAATAATAAATCAATCCAAGGGCAAGATTTAGATCTAATGACTTGAAGTTTTGAGAAACCATAAGGTGAAAAATAGTCAGCTGGAAATGACCACCCAAAAGAGTGATTAACAGGAAAGGCAGGAATTTAAATAATACTCGAGCAGCACGCTGCAGATGCTCACAATTTCAGCAGAATGGCTTACAGCAAGGGAAGTTCAGCATGTTCATGAGCCTTTCCAGGATTGGGGCTACATGGAGGATGTGTTTTCTCTCTCCCCGGAGCTATATAAATGATACATCTTGGATAAAATTCATCCCTGATGTATAAGTTAAAAATAGAGACTAGAAACAATTCTTCTAAGATCTAAACATTTGCATGGGATAAGGACTATTGAATATTAAAAATCTGTGAAGTAACATAAACCAGAGCTGGACAGACATTCTCAGAGGGCTCTGTAAAAACTTACAGAAACCTGAGGTTACAATCAGGCTAGGAATGGTTTTTAAAAATAACTTTCCCTGACTTTTTCAGGGTCCAGCAATTTTAATGTATTAAATACATAGTGTCTGAATGGGCTCTCAAGCCATTAGAAAGAGAATTTCTCTCTAATTTTTGGTGTGAAAAGGATCCTCTTCTAAAATACTGTATTTGCATACAAAGTTTATTTTGCATGAGTTTGTTTATTTCTTCTGTCCTCGGGCTGCAGAGGGTGAATTCTGCTCCATGCTAATCTGCCTGGAGGGCTAATGCCCAATTGGTGTGGTAAGTGCTTAGGTTTATGGCGCTGTATAAAGCGCTAAATATGAATGAAATAAAACCATCACTACTACAGTTTGCATCAGGTTTATAGTGTTGTGTTCTCAAGATGTGCAACCAGTTTGTGTGTAGCAATTGAAGGTTATACACTTTAGATTAGAAGAAGTTCAAGCATGTGGTACAGGAAGAAACATCAAAGGTTAGGCTGTTATTATTAGGACACTTCAAAGAAAGGAATTTCTGAAGGCTTTAAGTTTTACGGCAGGTGCATGAAGAGGTGCCAGGTCATCTCAGGGTGGTCAAGAGTAGGCTACATTCAAACTAGATTGCATAGGACTCCTTTTATCTGTCAAAGACAGTTGGGATTCTGACTTAGAAGGAGTTTTAACAGTGATTTTGAATACTGGACATCAAGCCTCTCTAATTTCAGCTGCTCTCAGCATGGAAGCTTGCAGTCATGGTCTCTACCAGTGGGCACATCTGGGTAACAGAAGAGTGGTCCTCCTGGTCATGTCCCAGCCACAGAGCCTCTGGTGTGGTCCGCGGCCATCGCCAGGTCAGGCAGGCTGAGCGCTCGACAAAGCACTTTAGGTTTTGAAGCAGATATTTGCTTCAACGATTCTGGCAGTGTGGGGGAATGACCTCTGGCTCCTATTCAATGTCTATAATCAATTTGAAGACAAAAGTGTCACTCTGGTATTTCTTATTTAGGAAAAGTGCAAAACCAGATTAATTATATTCGTAGTTTAAACCAGCTAGGACAATAAATCCAACACCTTCTGATTAGAGCATGATCATATTCCCCTAATGGGATATTACATGAAGCTATATGGAGAATATTTTTACAATCAAATTAAGTGACAGTGATGGTTAATTTTAGCTGATTAGAGCAATATATGTTTAGAGCTTGGAAAGAAAACATTTATTTCCTTAGCTTGTATGGACTTCTCTGTTTTGGAGACTTGTGTCCCAGCCCCACCTGCGCTCTGCTGTAACTCGTCAATTTAATACTGCTTAACAAGTACATTCTTCTCTGGAACACCATCAGCCAAAATAATGACTTGTCTTAATAAAATGAAAAAAACCCAAAATGAATTATAAATAGTCAACAAAACCATATTCCCTGCAAACGATTGAAAGAGGGTTTCTTTCTGCTAATGAATTAATACATTAAATAATAATAGTTAAAAACCATTTTACATTGCTTTGATCGTTCGCTTACACGCCATTAGGTAGACCGAGCATTTTAGTGTGAAAAGGCTGTGTTTACAAATTAGTCCAGAGAACGTTTCACACTGAAGATCAGCCCATATATTGTGTTTTATTTCAGCTGCACATGACACAACCTTAATATTAGAGCCAGATGATTAAAAGAACATTACCTGAGCCTTGAGAGTCACTGAATGAGCTATGCTAAATTGGTTGTTTTCTATTTTGTGATTAATTGTGCTTCTAAACCATATTTTAGTGTGCTTTGTTTTTCTGTCCCCAGTCATCCCATATTATTAAAGAGAAATTCTGCATATCTCTCCTGGAGTCCAATTAAGGATTTGCATCATGACTAGATTTTTCACTTTAATTACTGTATATAAAGTAGGTTTTGACTTATTTCCATATTTATCAAACTATGCAGAAGCAGCAAAATTCATCAAATAAACAGATATCTGTGGCTATAATTGCAGCCTGCATTGAGCATGTAGGAAGAAAATATGAGGGTCCAAATTTCATTATGTTGAACATAATAAACATCTGAATAATTAAACTGAGTGTAAATCACACACTTGGCAGTAGTGAGAATAGAAAAGAGACACTTCAGTTCGATCAGAAAAAATACCATATTTCTAAATATAGTAAAAAAATGTATGCTAAACATAATTCAATCAGCAGTGAGTAGAAAAACATGAATCAAAGCTTTAAATTTGAGGCTTGTTATCAGGTTAGTGAGGATTTCACATACATTTAGAAACATTTTTTCCTTAATAGTAAAATATGTTTGGCTTTCCCTTTTGCATGTGTATTGAGAACGTTGCAAGCAAGCTAGGGGATGCAAACTCTCATATTGAAATGGCAAGTTAATTTAAGACATGCAGCCCACTTTGATAAAGTGTCTTAGATCAAACGTTTGAAAAGAGTGTAATTGCTAAAGTAAAAGCTTTGTCAAAATTAACTGTGAAGGTTAATTTGTTTGCTAAAAGATCTTTTCTTAGGTCCCACTTAGAAGGAACAGGGGAACATCTCTTTTAAAAATATTTTCTAATTAGAAGCTTTTATTAATTTTCTCTACTTGCTATGAACTAGTACTGCAATTTACTTCCATTACACACATACTGAAGTATGGTATTTTTAGTTCCAGAAAAATTTAAAGGTAATTACATTTCATATAGAATTTGCAAATTTGTTCCAAGCCAAAAATAAAATTTTGAGGACGACTCAAATTCCGTGTAACATTTGACTGATGCTAAAGCAAAAGATAGGAACATACAGAACATTCATGCTGATTTGCACTTAAAATAAAAAACAATCCACAACCCAAGCCTGTTGTTCACCCCCTCTTGTAAACTGATGCAGTGTGTCTTGCACTCAAGCAAACTTACATCTACTTACCTCAGAACAAAGCTGGATTTTTAATTGCTACTTTGATTATAATTTTTAGGTACATAAAATCTTATTAATTTGCTGGAAAACTTGTTGAAAAAGCATTTTGATATTTAGACTTTTTTTTTGTTTTGTTTTTAATGCTATTTATGGGAAGTGAAGAGCTATTCTGCTATAATTGCATCTTTTCGTAAACACTACACTTGTTTCTTGGAAACAAGAACTTGTTTTTTTTTTTTTTTTTTAAAATTTATTTGGTCTGCCCTACTTGAGTATACAAATAGTAAGCAAGAAGGAGAATGATGGCAAGATGGCAACTCAGATAAAGAAGAGATACAGGACTTAAACAGTGTTTTATCAAGCAACAACCAATTAGATTTAAGCCTGTGCAAGCAAGTGAAAGCTGATAGAAAATAGATGCAGGTAAAGAATATGTAATGAATTTCATGCCAAATTTTAATCTACACCCATCAGCCAGCCTAATTTATGTGTGCTATAAGGAAAGCAGTAGATGAGCTGATTAAGCAAAGCATATCTATTCCTGAGTAGGGAAGATTGGAAACATGTGCCTCGGTGCAATCCTAATTTGAGACTTATCTAACAACCTCCCTATACAACCAAAAAGGACCTTGGGTGATGCTGAAAGTCTAGATAAAAGCAAATGTAGTGCTCATTCTTAAATAAAGGAGGAATAATCATGCAAGGAGCATCCATTAGCTTTAACATTACTTTCAAGTAAGGTACAGCAAAACCTTTCACAAGATGTAACATTACCAGCAGCTTAGGTGTGGTTAAGCTTAGTTTACTGAATTAGGGACCATTATCTGCTATTACATCTGGAGTTTACTGCTTGTGTGTGGCATTTAGCAAACAGCTGATATGTCAGACTCTGGGGTAGATGAGGGTAACAAGGAACGTAGGGAAGTTGGAATGATAAAACAAGAACCTAAAGCATGCTCTTGAATTAAGGCTCACGGACCTATCTGTCAGGGTAGTAACTTCCTACAAGGTAGGTAAGTATGCTGACAAGAGTGTAAAGGATAAATATTGCTCCAGCATGATTTCCCATGGGATTACTTGTGTGTGTTCTAACCCTCCCTGGTTAGTCTTCTCTCGTAGGGTAGAAAGGCACTGTTTGGAGGTATCAATAAAAATTCATTTTCTGGCTGGGAGGATCTCAAATAAATAATGGATTCTTTTACGTACAAAATTAAGAGGAACAACAGAGGTGAGACTTCTGTTCATTAGCAGGTGTATCTTTTCTGTTTAAGATTGAAGAATACCAATAGCAATCAAGGGAGAAGTTTGCACTACTGCTTGATGTGTTTAACTCACCATACAGATGAATGAATGGATAAAAATGGAGGAAAAGAGAAAAAGAGGAAGGAAAGCAAAGATTTCAAAGTTGCAATAACCAATAACCATAAACACAGCGTCAGACCTTCAGGAAGCTGCTATCAACCTACTGCTATAAAAATGTTAAGCCACCACAAATGTTCCATGATGTACAGCATAATAAAGTTGTATCTTAACATTGTTGGGGACTGGTGATCAATTATAAATTCTCTTCCTAAATGTCAAATTGTTTTCTCTCTTGCTGTAAGTGCAGGTTTCAATCAATAATCAAAGTTATTGAAAAGAGAACTGGTACTGGGCAGAGGTGAGAAAAGCCAGCTGCCCTGTATTGTTCACAGACACCACCAGTCAAAATATCTTGTGCTCACAATTTCTGGGCTGAGACTGGCAATCTGAAGGGAATGTGGAAAGCATGGTGTTTATGCCTGGGAATAAGAAAAGAATAAAGGAGTAGAGAGAGCAGAAAGAGCCCAGATAATACATCTGGGCTCAGCAAAGAAGGCAAACAGAAGAAAAGACAACATCCTCTTGCTTGAAGAGAAGCACATTATCTAGAAATGCATTCAGGTTTACAGGATCTCTTTCATCTGTTTCAAGTCTCTTCTCCCACCACTCTCCTCCCCAAGGGCTCACTTATGCATGGAAAGTATTGCATCTATGGCTGCGATACAGAGGAAATGGAGATCTAGGTCTCATATTTCTGAGACCTGGTTACAATTTGGTTCCAATGCACAAAGTGGCCAACTGTGTAGTGGAGTTTATTAGACTATCCAGGTGTTTCCTGTACTTCCAGAGAAGGATCAAAGTTTGTAGTTACAAGGGTGTATAGACTATCAGAGTATATGAAATATATCACAAATGTATTCATTGAAACTCTGTCAGAGCTACTGTTGGAACTGTACTATTAGCCTTAGAGACTTCAACATCCATATGAGCATCAAACCAGATGAGGCAACATCTGTTTTCCTGGTAAGGCTGAGCTCCCTAGATTTTACCCAGCCACTTGACAAGCATTTACAGGGCAAGAAAAAGTATTTGATTTTCATTTGCATATGCTCTAGTTGTCAGAAATACAAAGGAGCCCTTTTTGTTTCGTTTGACCATTTTCAACTGAGTTTCAATGTGAGAACTATTTTTCCCTGCCTAATCTAAGTAGCATCTTCAAGGTCAGCTAGGAGTTATTATTGCTACTTTTATTTTTTCTTTTCCCTTCAGAGAAGTATAAACTTTATCTTCCTGGTTTACTGTTAGTGAAGACAATGAAATTATCTGGGTTGTGGATAATATGGCAATCAATTGTATGCTGTTCTCTGTCCTTCAATATCAGCCTGTTCAGTGGTTGAAGTTCACAATCTCTGGCTTGGGAAATTTAGCTGGCATTTTTTGACCTTTATATTTTTATTACTGGATGGCAAATACTGACTGATATTGGAAATGTTTTTTCCAGTTATGAAGCAAGTAATTTTCAATCATTCCTTTACTAGGAAGATTCCTGAAAATGCAACTGTTTTTGAGAGTTAGGTGTCTAGGCACTAATGATATTTCAAATAGATTCCACCTACCTGCCCTTTCAGTAGACACCTATTTGTTTTTCTATTGTCAGTCATGATTTGAAGATGTTATTTACGTTTTCTTACTATAATGTTGCATTCTTTTTGTATTTTAGGGTGTATTAAACAGCTCAGTTAGCTGATATGCTGAGATAAAGAATTGTTTGCATTATTAATTGCTGTTCCTGATCAGCTTACTCAATGTCATTTATTTCCAGCTATTCAAACATTTCAGTTGTGCTTCACACTACATCTATTTCTATTAAGAACTCAGCTTTTCAAAATGTGGCTTCTGATATTCATGATATTGTTGACCTTTTTTCCCCAGCAGTGGATTCTTTGGATTTTTAATCTGAAAATCACTTCATAAGTCAGGTAAACACTCATGGGTCAATACCTGACTTCTGCTGTCTTTGCCAGATAGTTCCTGTTCTAGTGACTTTGAACTTGATGTTTTGAGACCCACTGAACTGTAGCACACAGAAACAAAGCACTGACAGAATATAATGCCAATATCACTAGTGACTGAGGCTTAATAAAGAGTGCTTTTGATGGTAAAAAGTGCATATATTAATAAAATATTTTTTGCACAAAAATTACAGCCATTTATAATCTCTCACTCTAAGTGCACTTTATTTTGATATTAATCATTATTCTGCTTGAGGCAATGAGACATGAAGAAAAATAAAGTGAACTGGACAGTACTGAAGAGCTGTTCTTGCTTTGCATAGAGTGATGCAAGGTACATTTAATGCTGTTTACACACAGAGCTGGTTTTTGCCTAGTGTGGCTCGGTCTTTGAATAGCATAAACCAAACAGGCTCCTCCAGGACTTTTGGTTTTAGAGCTGCAGTGAGGCAGGAGGGAGCCCTGTGGATGCAGCAGCACTCTGGCTGTGTTGGTGAAGGGCTGCTTTGTCCCTCAAAGCAGGGCTCTGCAGAGTTCTTCTCATTCACAGGATGTGGTACCTCAGAAACGACAGTACAGAAGCTTGTGCTGGAGCTCTCCAAGTGCCCACAGTCCTATCTGACTCTCAATTTTAGTTTGTTTGCTGGTTTTCCATGTGCTAACTTCTGATTATGCTCTTCATGTGTGACATGTAAAATAAGACTGCCCATAGTTGCTGTACATTTACATGACTGCTTGTTGAGAACTTCCTCAGATTTTTGGTGGGAAAAGAGGCACAAACACATGAATTACTTTCCTGTCAAGGGTGTCAGCCAAAGTTTCACTTCTCTCTGTAGCTTAATCATTTATAGTACAGCACAGCAAGACTTTTTGGAAAGCTGGTGCTACACTCATTGTCTTAGCATTTCAGTGGAGAGAGACAAGGAGGTTTCTCTCAGTCATGAGAACTGGAAGTCAGATAAACCTCTAAGTGGTTACTTTTGAAGACCATTGTCATGTCTTATGGCTCCATATTTCAAACTTGAATTAGTAATTTCCAAAATCTTCATAGCAGTAAGTACATCTACATCTGCCCTCATTCCAAGCCCCTTTCATAGCTTTAGTTACACTAAGGCTGTAGAAAAATGGAGATTGCTGGAAATACATTTTCTTCAGGCTGAAATCCTTGCTAATGCTACCTTTTGTAATTTAGCTGGTATTTACATAAAATAAATTATATTAATTATATTAATTCCTACAAAATGTAGTTAATAAACACATGCCACTTGGAAGTTTTTCCCTGGAGTTACTTACAGAAGACTTAAGCTGTTAGGAGTGAAGCAACGGGAATTGGGAAATTCTAGATGGAAACTTAGCCCTCCTTCTTCTCTGGAGAATGGGGATAACATTGTGTTGACATTACTTATTTGAATACATGAAAGGTGCTTTGGGTATCTAAAGGGTTTTATAAACATTATGGTAAGGTTCTCATTACCTCTATTTATATAATACCATGCTACAGGCAAATACTGTCACCACTTAATTTCTTAATGGCATCAACTGTGTGATGCCAGCTAGTAAACTAGCTAGTGAACTGTTACTTCCTCTGGCTTACAATGATATAGGACATGGCAAAACAATTTAAAAAATGATTGTACTATCAAAGACTGTCTCCTGAAATGCTGCAGGTTTTCTTTAATGTGAGTTCCTGAATGCAATGCTCTGAACACATAGGATTGTTTTTTGTTTTTGTTTTTGTTTTTCCCCCTGCATTCTTATGCTTAGATGTTGCTTCCCCTTGGCAGCTTGAATACACTGACATAGCTATATAGCCAGTACTTACACATCTGCATTTTTCCTTGTACCAAACACAGTATTTTTAATGCAAAGTTTTATCCCCAAGATATAATACCTTAGTGCTAGTAAATGCTAGATTACTGCTTAGGCACTAAGTGACTTCTCTGATGTCCATCACTTCACTTGAACATGGATGATGAGACTCAAAATTCTCCAGTGGTTTGCATTCCAGTCCTCTCTCTACCTGCTTTTTAAGTTCACCCTGGATAGCTCTATTACAGATAATAATGAACTGCATATTTCAATGATTAAGTTAATCTATTAAAGGTAATCTTGGATTCTGAGCTTTCCATTCCCGTTTGCCATGATAATCCTGCAGGCCTTGCGCTTCCAAATAAACTACAGTGTACCTTGAAGTTACAGTGTTATAAAAGCAACAGTTTTACAGCCGCAACCTACAGTGGTATAAACAAAATAAGATTTGTCATCCTTCTGTGAGTTAGACCGTACTATAAATAGAAAGTGTTCAAAAGGTGTTATTTAGTAGTTTGCATTATGCAGCTGTCTATTTAAATCATTTAATTTTGGCATCTAATCTAACTCTCAGTCTCCATCAGAGACAAATAAGAAACCATATGCGAAAGCATCTGTGAAAATCTTTCTTTTATTTATGACAACATTAAAGAGAGGCTCTGATGTCAGTTACTTAACAATAATAGACGCTCCTTTGCACCTATAGTGCTGGATTACTTGGGCATATCCCTCTGTGGTATCTTATGCCTACTGCTGTTTGCTTCATTATATACAGATGCACAGCAGTGAAGACAGTAATAGTCTTTCTTAATTAAATAAAGCTAAATGTTAATTAGTCAGAAAAAATGATTTATTTTCAGCACATGAAAGTTTTCATTGCGTGCCTCTTCTTTTTAAAGAACAGGTTGGATATTCATTTAGGACTTAACATTTTTTCCTTTATTTCTGCACTGTATTTGGACTCTTGTGGTGGGATCTAATCGTCATAGAAAAATTATAGGTCTACAGATGTTTTCAAGATGTTACTCTGTCAGTAGCAGATTATCCCCTGTAGCAAAATCTCATTAAAGTGCAATTTACAGAGCTCTGCTGATGTTGCCATCAACCAAAATTAAAGGCATTAATTTTTCAAAGTTCACAGAAGTCCTTACATAAATGATGTAGCAGTTTGCAAGAACAATTTACAGAAGTGTTATTTGCAGAATTAACCTACATTAACAGAACAAATGTTGTAAGGGTATCAGAAAGAATTGGGCAGTGAAATTGCAGCTGTTCATGGTGTGTATTAGGTAGCGGGTACAAAGAACTGTTGAAACATAACAGCTCTTCTTCCATAATACAAAGTTGGGTAGGTAAGATGCAATCTGAACTCTGCCTGTGAAGAGTTAAGCTTATAATAGAGTGATCACCAGTTGGGCACACCCAGGGAGACCTTAAATTCTACTTTGAAACATCTGTACTTGATATCTCTTAACATATTCCCATTTAGAGAATGAGTTTATGTAGCTCATGTTGTGAGTATGCCTCTTCAATACAGCAGCAAATGCTTATCCAGGTATTTATTGTCATAGAAGGACTATATTTTAACTGAGCCTGAAACTTCCATGTTGAATAAACTGAAAAATTTCAGGCTATTAGCATTTTATGGACTGGTATCTAAATAAACCTCAGCTAAATCAGTGGCAGGAGATAAATGACTCATTTTCAACACTTAGAGCATACATACATAATGACCATATTTAGTAAGCAATCACCTGCCTTTTGCAGCCATCCCAAAATGCTGGCTAACACAGTTGGCACCATGAAGCATCCACAGCCACGGTTATCTCATCCACTTCTGTACGTGCTATATTTCAGTATTCTGAAATTAACATTCAGCCCATGAGTAATCCCTTCGCTTCACCGCAGAGCAATCGAGCATGTGCTTAGAGTTAAAAGTCACCATCTCTCCAGAATTGGAAGCCAACAGAAACATTTTAACTTCAGTACTTACAAGAAACACACTCCCCACTCACACATTGTTCTGGGTATTCATAGAAGTTTTTATACCACCAGAACAGGCTAATATAATTAAATCAACATTTTTACTCTTTTTTTGGTTGTTTTTATTTTATTTTTTTTTCTATGGCAAACAGATAGATGTTTAGACATGAGTCACTTAATCTGGGACTGTATTAGGATGCTTTCAAAGGAAAGGCCAGTGGTTGACCTGTTCTATATTTACTTCTCTTTAGTATTCTGGGGAAATATTTGTCTTGAATGTTAATTTGGTTAAAGATTTAACCGAAATTTTGCCCAAAAGACAACTCTTTATCTGTCACTTGTTTCTGAAATTCTTCCATTTTGCCTTCATGACAGATTCAGATCTTTCAGAGGCTGCTGTTTTGTCTCGAGCAGTCAGATAATTCAGACTTCACCCCACATATTACCCAGGGCTTTGTCAGCTGTGAAATGTCAGACCTATCCCAATAGGCAGACATGAAAAACATAGTACCCTCCATAATCATATGGTTGATCTGTCTTTGTTCTTCTCACCTGGTCAGAGTTTCCAAGGTGCTTCATGCTTCTGT
This sequence comes from Chaetura pelagica, assembly GCF_000747805.2. Lineage (NCBI taxonomy): Eukaryota > Metazoa > Chordata > Aves > Apodiformes > Apodidae > Chaetura > Chaetura pelagica. The sequence continues at coordinate 5,461,603 of NW_009953929.1, read as the reverse complement.
TGGGATTTTAAGTCGTCAGTGATCTATATTTTCAGAAGGTATGTTGGATGCTGCTTATTTTTCAGTATCTGACTACTGAATTTTAGAGCTTAAAATGGGAGACAAGTGCTCTTGGAAAATCTTGGCAAGTACTGAGAAGGCCCCCGCGTTGTGCTGGCACTGCTGTGTTTGTGGCTCTGTCATGAATGAGATCTGGACTGGTGGAAAGAAGCAAGACTGGACATGGGAGCTGGGGGCACAGCATCAGCTCACTGAAGTGGCACCATTGCCAAATGGAAAACCACAACCCAGCACATGGCTCTTGAGTCCCACTTAGCCTTGGCAATTAAAAACCATGGATATTTAAGCTATCTTTAGCTGTGTGGCAGAGCACTTGTGTGTCTCCCCCGCTTGGTGCTGGGGGCTGGTATTCTACCTGTTAACCTCTCTGCAGCTGGTAGAAGAACTGATGAGCCCACCTTTGTTGGGTTAAACTTGCTGCAGCTGTGACTGATTTCTGGTCTTACCCCCTGCTGGGCTGTGGAACAGTCAACAGACACAGTGGCACCTGGTTTTGGTTGGCAATTTAGGGGTTCCTGGGGTGGGACCCTCTGTTAACGAACAGGGTCCCCAGCCAATGGGCTGACTTGGTCCAGGTAGATGAACAAATGAATGACCACAGGTCAGATCTGACTTAGTCCCTAAAAATGGAGTTCCTGCAGGGAAGCCCTCAGTTAGGTTTTCATGTGGAGTAAAGGGTCTGTGAGGAAGTCTACCTCCAAGGCTGGGATACCACCTAAGGAGACTTCTCACAATTGGGTGACCTCATCTTTGGTGAGTGACAATTTTAAATATATATATTTGAATGAGCCTTGTCCCTACTGGCCAAGTGATTCCAGGTACCTGAGAGACTTTCCCTTTGTCTGAGTCAATGTGCACATGTGGGTTTATTATTATCTATGTTAAGACTAGTAAAAAAAAAAAAAAAGCTTAGGAATCCTGAAGTAGTTGTGTTGTAGTGTATTTCTGACTGACATCTGAATCTATGATATTTTTTATTTTTTGGAGTGCTCAATAGTGTTGATTGGAGTAAATATTCATTCCTAGTAAACCCCTGGGTGTTTGTGAGTGCCTCTGTTACAAGCTGCTAGAGACAAAATAGGAAGGGCTGGATGGGTTTAAAACCTGAAAACATATTGGTCATCACTGTGTCTGTGATGCAGCAGAGAGCTCAGCCTCAGGGACCAAGGCTGACGCAGGAGCCTTCACCACCTTTAGGTCCCAATGGGTCAGTGCAGCCAGAGCAAAGAGAGAAGTGGCATGGCAAGCTAGATATTATCTTGGCACAAATGTGGGGGAGAATTGTATTTCGTTTAGGAGTCATGTATTTGTATCTTTTACACCTGGGTTGCATGGCAGAAAGTTCTTGAGTTTGCAGCAGCTGTAAACTGGACATGCAGCTGCCATTGTGCTAAGCAGTACAGAACATGTCCTCAGGGGGCTTGAAGCCAGGGGACCTTGAGTTATATGGCTACAAACGCATTGAACCAAGTGCAGATGCAACAGTATATGTACAGTAGAGGTTAAATTGAACTATTTATTGCTATTTTATATATGTTGTCTTATTTGTTGAAGCTACTAAATAAGTTTATGATGAAAAATGATTTCTATCACTATACCATGATGGAAGTACATAAATTACATTAAAGATATAGATTTCTGCTTGTTTCTGTAGTATTCAGTGATTCTACAATTAGAAGGGTGTTGCCTGATAATACAGGCCAGAAAATTCACCCACAATAATGCCTTTAGGTTTTTTATTTAGTCAGAGTATATAATTTAAAAAAAAAAAAAAAAAAGTAGAATTGATCATTAGTAACCTGTTCTGGTGTTTGAATGCAACAGTAATGGTGTATTATAAGATTCTAAGTATCAGTGACTGCAGCTGAACATAGTTAATAGTCCCGGCCACACAAGCAAGCAAAAACTATGCTTTGTTTCATTTTGTGGTTTTAATGATGTAGTTGGTGAAGGAAAGAATGCAATTCCTGATTTAAATTTTTTGTATACCTTTTCCCAAGAGCTGCTGTCTTAATTTCTTTGTGTCCATAAATTTAGTGTCATCTTGTTCCAACAAATGCATCAAGTTTTCTTCATATTCCAGCTGCCTCTGAGTGATTAGTATAAATTGTATTTGTTTTCAATAGGGATATTTTCACATAATTTGTAAAATTATGCAATGGAAGAATAGTTTGAAAGGGAATAATATTGTGAACCACATCTCTTTAGCAATGTATCTGTGTTCTGCAAAACATTTCACCATCTAGTTCTATTGCATAGAAAACATGATAAGTATTGGTTGTCATCGTTGTCCTCTTTCTTTCATATATATGACAACGTTTAGGCCTTAAAGAGTTAATACACAAGTTCATTTTAACAACTAGCAAACACGTGTTCCTGATTTGCAGGGAATAAAAAGTTTTTTCCATTCCTGTAAGCTGTTCCCCACGAAGCCTTACCTTCATGCTGCTTGTGCAGAACGATGCTGTTCAGCTGACGTTCCCATACGTAAAGCGCTTCTATTCTCTAAAGAGAAGCAACCTGGCGGCCTCCCAGGTGCTGCTTCCCCAGCAGCTGGCCCCTGCTTCCATGGGCTCCCAACCTTGTGTGTGGCCAGCCTGAGCCTGGCTCCAAACCCAGAAGGAAGGTTGTGCAAAGAAGGCTGTATGAGATGCTCCCACAGGCAGGGGCCTCCAGCCCGTTCAGCTCCTGCCCCCTGTGGCAGCACCCGTGGGCTGGGGAACAGAGGGATGCTGTGCCCGCAGCCCGCGTTGGCTGCTCTGTTCCCTGTGGCATGACCAGGAGGGTAGCCCTGCCTCCTTCCCACTATTGTCCCATGGTGGGAAACCTCCCCAGGGCTGGGCTTTGGCTGGCACGGTGACCTGGCTGGGTACAGGAGCACGTGGGAGGAATGCTCCCTGCTTTTGGTGCTCCAGTTAGCTGGATCCCTACAAAGCTGAAAGATGGCATTTAAAAGTAGTTGGAGATAATGTAGCTAGCACTGTCCAACTGCACAATACTTACTGTTATGCTTCCGTAGAAAATGAACAGGAACCAATATAAATGTGTTCTATTAATATTTAATACACGTTTGGCAATGTAACCCTAGAATGTGCTTTAAGAAAGATGGCACAGTGAGGAAAAGCGTGAATGTTTTCAAAGAAAACAGTATTCCTTGCGGCTTTGGGTAAATGCTTAAACTTAACTTCTGCATGACTTCTCAGCAAATGTGAGAACCATATGAATGTTTGTGCCTTATGGAAAGTAATGAAATCTAAAAGCATGAACCGCTGTTCACTATTAACAAGTAAAACCCCATTCTTTTTCTCTATAAGGTCCTGATTAATGGACAAAAACCTTCCTCCTTGTTTTTTCACGTTCTCTTTGCAGTTCCTTAAATGTAAGACAGACAATAAATTATTTGCACAGGACCTACTACATACCATTCCTATTTGGCGCTTGACTGAGAGGCAGAAACAAATATGGGTATTGTGAAAATCACATTGGGTACAGAGGCTGCACGCGGATTGCCACTTATAGTCAACAGCTGGGAATCATATGGGTCTTTATTAATCTGAATATTAATGGTTGCCATTTTGTTTCTTTTTTATGGGTTTGACAAAATGGTGGGAGAAAAGACGCGAGGGATTCCTTGCTGATAAGTGCATAAGTGATTCCTGGCTGTTAAGGTGCACTTTGTGCCTGTTTGCTTTCCCAGTTATAAAATGGTGTGCTATTTTATTTTCCTTTTAACAGTCTGCCACTCTGGTGATCAGAGTTGAATTTAGAGCTGTACCAAAAATGGCAGTCTGCAGTACATTAGGAAAGGAGACAATAGGATGAAGCAAGCAAGAGAGTGGAGATGAGCTTCATGACTGGGCATTCCCTAATGAGATTAAAATTCCTTGGGATTTTGAAGTAAGCACCACAGAAGAACAGTAATACCAGTGCTCATCTGTACAAACCTTCCCACACATCAATAGTTAAATTATAACTGTGTCTTGTTATGGGAGGACATGGACAGTGCTGGGAGGAAGGATGGGACTGTGGTTAAAGTGAGTACTGGATGCAGAAAACTTGACCTCTAATTCCACCTTTGCCAGTTTCAGTCAGTGATAATTCTCTTTTGGTGTGCCTCAGTTTCCCTCCTTGTAAAAAAATGTTGATTGTATGGCTAGGCACAGGGGACAGCTGAGATACACATTCCAGTAGCTAAAGCCTTATATGTATTTTAAATAAGGTATAATCTAAGTGCACCCTGTTATTACTAGGTTGAAATCTTTGCTCGTGACTTAAGCAAAATTTCTGTGACTTCCCTGAGAAGAGCTGCAAAGGTCAAGGCTATTAGATTTGGACCATTATTACTCTCCAGGCACGGGAATAAGAAAATAAATCACAGATAATGGGGAAAAAGTTTCACAGAGGTTTTTTTTACAAATGGAGAAGAAACTAAAAGTGGAGCACTTTCTTGTTATAAGGACACTTTTTACTGTTTGCAGCTGTTACTGAAAAGATGTGAACGCTGCAGAACTCTCCAAGTCACTGTTTTAAATGTGGTTGTTTTTTGTGACCTATAGGCTTAGACATGATCTGCAAGTTTTAAATCCAAACAAAAGGTGATGAAAATAAAGAGGTGAAAGTGTTTTTTGGTTTCTATCATCTAGCTCTCTTGTCCTTCTTTTTATGTCATTGTTTAATAATTCAGCTAAATTGCTGGGAAAACAGACAGTGTTTAAATCAATGTAACAGCCCAGTGTGGACACAAGTGTGTTAGGTATGAAGATATTTATTTCAGGATAGCTTTAACAAAAACAGACAGCAGTAGTATAAATAAACTCTCTACCAACAACATTCTGCTTGTGATACAGGGTGGCAATGACTTTAACAGAACCATTTTTCTGATTTACTTTGGTGCAGAGACTGTATAGAGGCAAGGCCTGGGGGACAGGATTTGGCATGAACAAAAAATGTGTATTAGTATGTATCTTGACTGATTTTGCCAGCTTGATTCCAAAAGAATTGGGGAGAATATTAAACAAGGAAGTTATTTACCTTTTTAGACAAGTATAAAAGTTACTTACAAGTTTATTTTTTAAAATATGTAATATGAAGTAATGTTTTGGTTAGTAGTGGTTCTGTGCTTTACATTTCTGGTATGGAAATAATTTTTCTTTTTTTTCACTGTGAAAAGATTACAGGATTGGTTTTCCAAGTAGCTAACTTAGAAATATGCTATTGTAATTATTCAATGGCCTATGTTGGAAGAAAAAAATATTTCCAGTTTTGGGGGAGAAGCATTGGTAAAAAATATTTTGCATAAAATGTTAGTATTTAAGCTGACTTGCTTGCTTGCTAAAGTTCAAGGACTTGTGTCATGTATGTAGAACATAATGCATTTCTCTTATGCTTCTGGCTCCTGATTATATTCAGTTTATCATATCAGAAGAATCTGAGAGTAAGTCTGTAAGTGAGGAAAAAGAAACATTGCATTTCTTATTATGGATAAAATCCTGCCTCATCTATAATAAGGCAAAAGCTTGGAATATGCTATTACCATACACTACAGTTACTTGAATTTTCCTTTCAAAGGGCATAAATACATCACAGTTTCTGCTGCTCAGTATTTTAAATTATATTACTAATGAAGTGAATACACAATAGTAACCCACAGTTTAATGCAGACATACCAAATGACAGAATTAAGGTTGAATGTTCATTGTTAACTCTGCTTATCCTCATTTTTATATGCTTAACTCTGCAGCTTTAATGTTGCATTAACTTGTTCTTTACAGAGAATGTTTTGCCCTAAGTATAAGAAAAACATTGATCTTTTATGTTGTTAGCCAGGGCAGATGCAAATCCTTCCACTTCTTACTGAGGAATTAACCATTTCCCTCTGGAACACAAATGCCAGTATTACTAGCATAGTCTTATTTTTAAGGCTACAGCCTGTGGTCACCTGATTGAATTGTATAATATGTTATATTCAAATCTGACTGCTTATGCACCTTATTTCATAATGCCTCTGAAGATATGTTCCAAGATGAATACAAGTTACACATAAAAAAATGTTTGTGTAGCTCAGAAAATGTGGATTCAATTACTATTAGAATTAAGAAAATCAGGAGCCTTTTCAATTAAAAAATATTTTTATTGCGTTTGTAGTAGTCAGATCAAGTTACAGTGCAACAAATTCCTTTCCATTAGAAAACTGAACTAAACCAATAACTCTTGAAATGATAGTGAGTGTTTCAATTAATATTATGTCAATTTAGTTTACTATCGGCATGTATTTACTAACCCAGGACATCTCAGAGGGCCTGTCCTAAAATAAATGTTTAATCAGTTGAAAACAAACCTGAAGATCCTGTTTCATTTTCATGCCACCAGGATACATTAGAGAAAGTTCCATGTGTTGATAGATCATTTGGGTTTTATTTATGGAAATGGTATTTGTGTGAGAGATAACAGGCTAAGAATAACCATTACCTCACCTTGTTTTTGTCTCCTTAAGGCTTCTAAAAATGTATCTGGGGTTGGAAAGTAGGCACACGGGCGTTGTAAGGAGTCCACCCACTGATACAGTCTGTGTTAGTTACTAGAAATCCAGTCACTTGAGATCAGATGCTTCAGACACCAGCTCTTCTGTAGACAGGGGTTGTCTTAGAAGAGACAAATACAGGGACATGTGGCAGGCATATAATAGATATGTAATACCTTTAACAATATTAGATAATAGCTAATAATAAAATAATAGCTACATAAAGCGTGCCAGGAAAATGTCATGAAACAGAGAACAGGCCAACAAGTAAACCTAAGAACAGTTGAATTTTAACCATATCCAAGTAAGCCAATTATTATTCTTTCTTTCTCATTGAGCACTGGGTTTCTTTTTTTTTTTTTTTCTTCATTGATGTGTCACTGCTTGTCTGGTATTTCCAGCCTGGCCCTGTGGACTGACTGGATGCACAAAAGCCAGTGTAGGAACATGACCACAAGCAGTGGATTGTGCAGTTCCCAGTAATCAGAGGGATGGCAAACATGGGGCAACTGGGAACTGACTGGTGGAAGGGTGTGGTATGGAGTGGGTGGGAGGGAGGAGGGGGGAAGTGATGGGCACTTGAGTACGGAAAGGAAAATCTGTGTATCTGCCCAAACATGGCAGCAGTTGACTCCCTTGCGTAAGACCTACTGGGCATTTATAAGGACCTTAAAATCCTCCTCTTAGTGGGCATCCTACATTTCTCTGTAAACAAACAAACAAAACACTGCTAGAGGAAAAGATGCTTTTGTATCTTAGTTCCTGCTTTCTCCCTCATGAACATCACTCTACTTCCACACTCAGGTTTTGAGTCCCCCTGAAACACCTGAGATCTTAGCAGCACCCTGGACATGCCTGGGGCCAAAGAGAAGTCTGTTTTGCCTGCTGCAATGCCTCTGTTCAGGGAAAAATAAAAAGCAAGCTTTCCTCGGGAATGCTGATGGAAACTTTAAAAATCGTTCCAGGATTAGGAAGAAGTCTGCCTTTTTCCTGATATATTTTTTTATTCCAAAACAAAGCCTGCTTAATTAGTAGTTCTTGTGTTTTTAATCAGAAAAATAAAAAGATTTGTAGGGAAGCAAACAGCTTCTGTTGAGTTTTTATAGTTGAGCACATCAAATTCTTAGGCAGCTTTATACAAATAGTCTGTATGGCAAGTCTGACTCTAGAGGGCAAGAAAGCAGAACTCGCAGATTACTTAATAAATAACTAGAGGACTGAGCTAGATATAGGAAGACTTTTGTTTTCTGGAGACCTGTGTTGCCAATTATACTGACTGGGTGCTGACAGTGCTGTGGAGGGATGCAATAGTCAGGCTTGCTCAAAACACGCCTGCTTCATCTGCGCTTCAGACGTTCGTGCATCACTCCAGGGAGTCTTTTATGTGTGAGAGAGGTAAAGACCAAACTGTGTAGCAGGCCAAGCACTGGCATAGGAAGGCCATTAAACCACATGGATTTCCTTTATGGAATAATTTCTCTCCCTTGAAGGAAAGGTTGGATGTTAACAGCTTCTGTTACCATTTCATAGGCAGCTGAAAGGTGATTTCCAGCCATCCTAGATAGAGGCAGAGGTGTTGAAAGTAATTTAATACAAATGTGGTGGTGAATATGTGTGCCAGTGTATGGGCACAAATAGGATCTAAATATCCTCTGGTATATAAATGTCTCCTAGTATGTATAGTGAAGACACATAAAGAGAAACTGAGACTTCCTCTGGGAGGAGAGTAGCATTCAAAAAGAAAGGAATGATTGACTGATCTACTAACTAGTGAGAACTTTAGAAGCTGCTACAAATTACTAATATTTTTGTAACTATATGTGGGCATTACCTGGAAAAGACGGCTGGTTGAAGGATTTAATTTTTACCTCTCTGCACAATTTTCTTGGTTTGTGATCTCTGCCAGTAATAACACTTCCTCGGCTGCATTTGGCCTTGCTTTGACCAACATGAGATAAAGGTCCACTGACTCCAATCAAAGAGATGTAAACTGTGCCCTTGCCTGTGTATGGGTTCTTATTTTAGGAAAACACTTGATTAAAATCAGATTTATGCAAAGGGTTTCCCTGAGCTGGTACTGAAGAACTGAAGCCCAGACTTCACTTGCAGGACTGTGATGTGTGTGTACTGCTTTGAATTTATGACACGTATGCATGTGAATCTCTAGTGTTTTGGTAATCTCTTAGTCTTTGCCTGTAGTTTGGTCTTAATGCAAGCTACATGTGCTCATGTACTTGTCAGATCTTCAGAACTTAGTAGATCTAAATCTGAGGTGCTTTTTTTAGCCAAAAAAACTTTATGGTGAAGTGCTAGAGTAGACCTCAGGTTCTTTACATTCAAAGGGAATTTTGCTAGTGTCTTAGCTAAATCAGGCATAGTACTTTATCCTAAAGATTTCACTCCTATTATTTTTTAGATGTTATAATTAATACATATCTATATAGAGATGCCAAGTAATTTAAAGGTCTCCTAAAAGAGAGAATAAACACCCTTAGCAAGGTCCAATAGAAGAAAAGTGGTATAAAACATTCTGTTTAAAGGACTCTTCCAAGATCACTCTACACAGAGTGTGCTTTTAGCCACTCAGTAAACTAAGATTAGGAGAGAGGAACAAAGCACCCTGGACTAGTATGGTTGAACATTTGAAGATTAGGAGACAACACCCCGTGCATTTTAATTCGGTGAGTGATGACACAAATTAGATGCTCCTGTGTAACTTTGCATGAAGCAGGATGGCTGCCTCACCCAGCCCCCAGGATGGAGGGTGTCTGGTGAGGTGCTGGTGGGGGGTTTCTCCCTGTGCTGCTCAGGGCATGTGCATGCTGTACCCCATTCAAAACCACCTCAGAGGACACAGTTCAATGCTTAATGGTCTTGTAAGGAGAATTGTTGAGCAGTTTTAATGACATATAGTGGCTCATAATGGTTTCTTCTCAAACAGCAATTTATCTTAACTTACTTGGAAAGTATTGAATCAGAACCAGAGGAAAAATATTAAGTTAAACCACCAGAACACATGTGCAATGTCAAAAGCTGGGCATACTGTTTTTATTTGCCTCTTTCATTTACTTAACCTTTTGGAAATGCTCTTTTGTTGCACCTTTACCACACATTTACATGGGTGTGTAAACAAGAACACCTTCCTAAACAAGAGAGCTCATTATAATTGAACAGTGTGTGTCTCCAGTGCTGCTTCAAAACAGAACTGTCTTACTCAGGTTTTGAGGGTGTTAGCACAGTAAACCCTTTCCAGGGCATCATTAACATACCCTAAACTGTTACCCAAAACAGCATTCCCTACAGTGGCTCCTTGGGTCAGGGCCTAGAGGTACACCCCTCCACATGAGCTCTTCAAGAGATGTAGTCCCCTAGCTGGAGATCAAACAATGTTTTCCTCACACAGAGAATTAAACCAACACGAGGGTGCCTTTATCAAACTGTGTTTGATAATGAAGGCTTCAAAAAGCAAAGTGGGTCAAAGTGTCAGTGTCTGTCTTTTGGTCTGTTCAGGTTCTGTATTGCTATACAAATTATATAGAGAGAGGCTCAGAATGAGAAATGTCTGTTATTTCCCCTGGGAACTATTTCATTATTGGCAAGAACTTCTGTATAGTTCCTTTCCCCCTCCTCCTGATTTCTTGTAATTTTTCCAAGTCATGTAACCTGAAACAGTTCTTGTCTTTCTATCTCTTTTTACACCAGTGTTTTCGTTCCCTTCCCATAAACTGGTAGCAAGAGATCTGTGGGCAACTCCTAAAAGAAAGTATCTCTGATATTGATTAAAAAAAAAAAAATTAATAGAAAAAATGAATACAACTCTTTCAAACATTCTCTCACCATAAGACTACTTGGGTTGAGTCTTATCATGATTTGAGTGTGTGTGCAATAAAAATAATAACATGAATGCCTGTTACTGTTTCAAAGTGACTTATGCAAAAAACTGGTGTTCATTATGCAAAAACTGGTGCCCATTATTGCATGGTACTGGATAGACCATGAAGCTGCTCTACAGAATGTAAAAAGGCATGTAAACAATCAGAAAAGGGAATTTGGAAATCAAGGGAAGTGAGCAAAGAATACCAGCTGATGAATAAAACATTCCCCAAAGTTCAGAAAAGTCAGCTGCTCTATGTTAAAGTGGTTGCCAGGCAACTCATCTTTTTAAAACAAGTACTTCTGCAGCAGATAACTCATAAAAACATTTAAATGGCAAAATTAACTGCTCTTGAACAATTTCTTCGATACATTAGGTACAAACAGGCTTTCATTCATCACCAGGCGTGCATATCTTCTTGTTATAAGTTTCTTCCTTGAACAAATACATGTGCTTTGTCCAAAGCACTGAAATTTTAACTCTTTTCATCTTGCTCCCCATGAGGGAACAGCTAGGAATCTCTGCCTTAAATCTGCACGTTGCTATAAATCTAATTTGGATGAAACAGGGGAGCTCATTCTCTGTGCTGAAGAACAGGCACTCTTGTTTGGTGGGATTAGAGTGCTTGTGTGTAAAAGGAAGCTTGGTTGCAGTCCACCAAATATTTTCTGTCAGACGAGGCTGCAGACAGAGGGAGAGGCTCCAGTAACGGAGCGTCAGAAGAACTTCAGGAAAAAAGCAGGAAGGTCCTGGTGGTTCTTGCTGTGGAGACAAGGATAAAGCAGGAACTGGAGGGGAAAACTGGTCATATGGAATAATTTATTTGGCTTTTTTCCTTGCCAATTTTTAACTGAACAAAGTTGCCTTTTTTTTTTTTTTACTATTGTGTTCGTTATTCATGATTGCTCAATGAGCACTTTAGTGAAATGCTGAACACAAAGGATGTTTGCAAGCTGATCATGATGTCTGCATTTTTCAGCACTTTGCTTCATTCTATTTATCATTTGTAATTGATCACCCTACATAGTAAGATACTCTTTCTGCTTCTAGACTGGATAATTGAAAGTTTTACAGATGAGAAAAGGAGAACTGAAAAAGTTTCCAAGGGCTTTCATAAGATTATTGTTTTCTGTTGAATGCAACAGAAAACAATCTCCACCAAATTAGAAAACAAATAATGAAACATCTGTTAACTACTTCTAAATCAAATCTGTAGAGCTTCAAAACCTGTTTGGCAATGCTCATAAATTTGTTTCTGGACTGTTAGCTCAGTTCTGCCACTCGGAATGTGGCTGGGATAACCCACCTCTCTAACAGAACCAGCACAGGGTCATGGCTTCTTTCCTGGCTATGTGCTTACTGCCAGCAATGCCACAACAAGCAAAGGAAAACTATTCAGCCTTTGAATTTGCCTTCGTCCTCCTGAGTTGCCTTCTAGTGGGGATTCACCCATAACCATTTTCATCTGGACAAATTCGGTAAAATAACAACAAAAAAATTAACCAAATGATGGAGGAAAAGAAAATGTTAGTAAAAGCTACTGACATATGAAACAAAATAATGCTTTTTCAGATAAAAACTAACACTGTTGAGGCTTCGTGTTGGCAGCCCACAGCCAGTCCTTGTAAGTGCTGCTGTGGGGACATGTGGCTGAAATTAGGAGCACACCTTTCACTTTGCAGCTGGTGGCATGGCTGGGGTGCCACACACCCAGTGCAGCACCTGTGGCACCAGCAGGAGCCCCTCAGCAGCAAGCCAGCCCCTGGCTTGCCATCAGAATGTATCTTTGTTATTTTACCTTGTTTACAGAGTACTTTTACTATAAACATATTAGGAAAAGAGATCAGCATGAAAGTTTGGTAATGTAATAATATATTTTTCATGCTGGTGTTAAAAATGTGATTTCCAAGGTCTGTTGGCCTTAGCCAGTCATATCATCCCATTGAATTAATGAAGGCACAGGCAAATTTAACCCCCACTTAGACCAGACTTTGTTAAACAAGTACTTCTCACTGGATTTTGTTTACTTTTTATCTGACTCTCTGAGCTTTATTTCCACTTCTGTGATCAAAATATCCTCCTGGGCTCTGCAGTCACACAAGGTGAAAGCTGTAACATTGGCACTCACCTCTGCCTGACTCCTGTCCGTAGTGCCACAGAGAGGGCCTGAGTGCCTTGTTGCTGGCAAAAAGGCTACAGCTGCTTCTCCAAAAATTAGCACTTTGCAGCCACCATTTCCTTCTTCCTGTGTATATAAGTATGTCTCTACCTGTATAACTAATGTACATAATCACTTAGATTGCCTGGTAGAGATACTTATTTTTGTTTGTCATAAATATGTTGCAAGGCTTCAAAATACAAATAGTTAACAAATCTATTTAGGTATTTAAAATAGGTATGAAACTTTGGAGTAGGAGATGGTGTTGTGGGAGCTGCAGCCCATTACTCAATTCCTTGGGTCAGACCAATAGCAGCTGTAAAAATCAATAAGGCTTACAAAGATGAAATAAACTTTAAAAAAGAAACATTGACAGATGATATTCCACAAAGCCACTTTTGATGAGGCTGAGCCTGCTCATACTCCTGCTGGTGGAAGTTTTATTGTCTAACAGCCTTGGGCCAGCATCAGGAACTTGCAGGATTCTTGGGACAAAGTTTTCCAAAGTCTAGACTCCTGGTGAGACCAAAATGAGTCCGGGTACCACAGTGCTAAAGCACACTGAGACAGTGTGTCTGACTCTCACTCCATCCTGCACTTCATTGATGGTTTTGATGAAGCAGAGACCAGGGATTTTTCCTTTTTTTTTTTTTAGGACTTTTCAGGGTATTAAATTAAACTTTGCTGGCCTTGCAAGTAAATACCTTGCAAGATGTGCATGTTTTAATATCACAGACCTGAGGGTTCATTATATAACCATAATGGGTTAAACTTTTAATGTACATAGAAAACAATCTAAATAATATTTGAAATGCTGGGAATTACCTAAGTCTTGTGGTACCCTCACAAGTCTTCCCTTTTTTCTTTTTCTGTATTCTATTCCTTCTTATTCTGTATTCTATACCTATCTGATTTTAAGTCATATCATATTTAGCTGCAAAGATAGATGTAATTGGTGCCTTTTTAAGGCCCAAAGGAACTATTTACTATAAAGCATCTGATATTGGAAGACGTATTAGTGTAGAAAGAATCAGAACCAATGTAGCAGGAAAAGTCTGGGAAAAGGAAATAGTGTACTTAAAAATCTAGTTAAGCATGATTTTCTTTGAGTAAATGACTTTGTACAAGTCTGCTGACTTTTAAGATTTTCTTCCATATATTTAAAATGGTCACGTATACTTGCCAAGCCCAAGAATGTGTCAAGCTCCTGAACAAAGATGAGCATAATAAATAAAAAGAGAATCTGAGACAATAATTTTCAGACTTTTCTAATGCACTGTCTCCTTTAATCTACTTTACTTTTCATGCTTACTGGATTTTTCTCTGCAGTCAGGGGGTTTAGAAATTGAGAAACTGAGTCTTTGCAAAATCTCGTGATTCCAGGAAGGGCACTTTTTAGGAAAAATGACCAAATGTCATGGGCAGTTGACAAGCATGCCAAGACTGACAGACACAAGAGTGTGCTGTCAGTCTCTGGGTATGGACCTCCAGTTCTGGTCAAAGATAGGAACATAAATACGCCGTTCTGTTATTATGGAGTAGTACTTAAAATAATAGAATTTCTCTTATTCCCTTGAAGAAATATTACACTCAACTTAGACCTTGGAAGTGTCTTTAAACCATTTGCTGTCATACAGTTTGCAACACTTTTTATTGCCTCTGAAATTTACAGCAAAGTCATTTAAAACATATACCTTGATTAGATCTACATTAGACTTATATTTTTTACGTCAAATTATGTTAAAATGGAAATAATGATTAATTTTGCTATGGGAAATTTCATCAAGTTATAATAATTTCAGTCTTATCTCTTTGAGCTGCATGTTTCTCCTATTGCTTTAAAACTAATTTAGGCCACATTATATACAAAATTAAATCTTACTTTTATAGCTGCACCCTTGGGGTTCAATGAAAAGGCTTTATGAGCTAGAAATTAAAAGTACTGGTTGAAAATACTATTACATTATACAGGCTATTATTAAGGCAATTTACAAAGTTGGTATTAAAACTATGCACATTTTTCATTGTTAGCACCCATATATTCAGCAAGCCCATGGGACCATTTGGTATATAATCTGGCAAATAAAATCAGCTGAAAGGTAAACAGTAAGTCCATAGCATTTCTTGATAGGAAAAATTGCACTATAATATTTACAAAGCTGATTTAGCCCAGGATTGTTATGAATTTAGGAGATACACACCACATTTGTTACACATAAAAATAGATTTGAAACTCCATGTTCCACACATACTGGAAGTCACAAAGAAATATGATTTTTCTTTTTTTTATGTAAAGAAAAATATTCTATAAAATCCAATTTGGCATAAGTGTCATTTTGTGTCTTAACTGCCTAATTTGTCTTCAGAGTTGATTTTTGGCTCCTATGTATGTATTTCCACAACTTGGAGGCTAGATAATTGTTTCTTTCCACTTGGACCCTAGGTAACATAATGCATGGTTCAATAGTGTGATATTTCTGAACAGGGATGGAAAAAAATAACATGATTTATGGGAAGTATAAGAAAAAAAATGCTTGTTTAACTTCAAGGACGCTGAAAGAACAGAGACCACTAAGAAGCAGGGTAAAATACTAAACATTTGCCCTAGATGACAATGCTAAGCATGAACCAAATGAGCATGAGGTTGGTCTTTAACATTATACATTTACACGTGACGCATTAGAGCGTCCTAGCTCTTCTATCAGGATGGGACATGATTGCCTGTATTTAAACCAGAAAGGGGGAAAGTATCTTTTCCCCTTCTCCAAGGGAAAATGATTACAACAGCAGAAATCTTTTGTGAAGAAAGATGCTACCAGGACTGTCTGGTTGCAATGGGAGCATTGGGAAGGGAGGGAAGGACAGACTCTGCTGCCTTGCTTGCTGCTCTGTGGCTGCAGGAGCCATACTGGAAAGGCCAGACTGGTGTAGCTGGGATTCAGTTTTCCCATCTACTTCCACCCAATTTTCCAGCAAGCTGCATAGCATTGTCACACTGCTAGTGAAATCAGAGGGCAAGAAAGTACGTTCTTCCCTGGGCTCCTAGGACTAGACTCCAGCTGGCATCTGAAAGCAGCTTGAGGTGACCAGGCTTTCTGGGGTTGAATTATGTTGCCACAAGGTTTATGCTTGTGATTTATGTGGAGCATTGTTTCATGCAGGGGAATCTAAGAAAACACAGGACTTTTCACAAGGGCTGATCCTTGATGTGGCAGGCATAGGAAAGGGTCAGGATGCTCATGTTGGTGCTGCAGGCTCAGTGAGTGGGCAGCTGGGATAATAATTAGAAAGTGCTCCATACTTTGAGAAAACAGCAAAAATCTTCTTGCCCTCATCTCTTTTTGGAAAGCTTGTGGCTCAAGAGCTGTCTGGGGAGGAAGAGCTCATGTAAATAAGCTGCCTGGTCATGGGCATGCAGCTTTCAGGGGGTGCTGTGAGAATGCTAGAAGACAGTGATCCTTCTTTGGACACACACCAGCCAGCCTCTGCAGGAAAATTATGGATTAGGTGTCAAAGACAACTGGCACACTGTACAATCAAGCCAATAATCTGTGGTGTGTTACTGAACAGAGGAAATCTTGGCTGTTTTGTTGGGACAGAGAATTCTATGTGGGAGTGTTGCTGAGCTGGTGTGTGTCACAGGTCTGCACTGAGGGGTTGTAGATACACTTGAAAATGGCTGATTATGTGAGTGATAAAGAGCCCTTTAAATAACCCAAGTTTTAGCAAGTTCATGTTTTCTCCATGTTACAGGAACCACTTGTCAAGGAATGTAATTTTACTTTCCTAACCAAGACTCTTTCAGCACCCCCAGCTTAATATCAGTAGCAGACTGCAAGGATATGATTTACAGAAATGAAAGCAGCCCAATAAAAAAGGAGTAAGTGTGATATTGTATTTTAATTTTGTAAGTCTCCCTTATTCTGTCACTGTCCCTTAAAGAAGGTTCTTTAACTATGACAGCAGAATGCAAACATTACTATTAGATATTTATATTTTATGGCCTTGGAAATGTTGATATATAATTAACTTGATTACGGATAAAGTAATTCAATTTTATATTGCCTACACTAGTTTATTAAATACTGTAAAATAGAATAGATTGAGTGCAAAGGCAAATGGAAGCAATTATTTGTACTAGGAAAACTATCAAGCATGTTTAACGTGTTAGTGCAGAGAAAGCAAAAAACCCACATGTAATACATCAATCAACACGCAGATTATGTCTAAAAGCCTTTTTATACTGAACAAATGGAGCTTGATGTTTTTAGTATTTTAGAAGTATCTGAACTTAAAATACTATAAATTTATAAATAATGCATTTTATTTTTGTTGCTATTGTTATTATGGCCTGAAAATCAAATGCCTACATTAGACATCTGAATGAAATATAACCTCCTTCAAGAACGGGTAATTAAAAAAAATATCTTTATAAACCATGGAAATTTCCATTTTAAATGTTCAAAAAGAAGAAAACAAAGTTTAGGGAGGATAAGAGAATTTACAGAACACATCCACCCACAGTACAGTCCTGGAAACCCTTATGCTAAGGAAACCAATATGATAAATCATGATAGTCAAAAGTTATGCACATAATCGCACCTACTCAATTACAGGTTGAATTTTTATTCACAATAATGATCACAGTATTTATAGAATTTTTGATGGAACATAGAGGACACCATTATCAGTTTGAAAAAGCTAAGGGGAAAAAATTCTGCAATCCTTAGTAGGAGTTACTTCCTGATGTCTTTCAAAGGTGAATTGAACTGCTAAATGCTGAGACTTTCCTCTGTGAAAGAATGATAAAAATACAGAAAAGAAGTATTTCAAACAAATGTTCTGCAGTATCTATTGCAAAGTTCTTGTTAAAACAAGATGCTCCTTGCTGGAATGTCCACCCAGTTCCAAATGAGGATTCAATTCAAAGACACCATTTCTGTCAGTATGTTTTATTGCCATAGTATGCTACATTTGACATACATAAACATCAAACCGAGATGCTTCGGCCAAGACACGTAACCTTTCTCCTTTTTCAAAGTCTCAGTTTTTTTAAATTCTGAATTTTGCTGAGCTGATTTGTTACTGTTGAAGCTTGTCTGACACTCGCCTCTTTTGAATTGATAGCAATACTATTACATTGAACCATTTCCTGGGGTGCAGGCATGTATTTTTGAAACTTAATTGCAGTGAGCTGTTTACAAGAAACAATACCTACTTATTGCTTACATCTTACCAAGTAGATATTAAGAACAGTACCTTAAGTGCCCATGTTAATTCCATACACAAAAGCAAGAACAGTTTAACTTTCTCTTACCGTGTTTCATAACAGTTTTGCTTGTACAAATGTGATTTAAATCTATTACTGCAATAAAAGCACTCCTTTGCCATTAAAATCCTCTAATTAATAATGCATTTGGTAATGATTACTTTTGTAGTTATTATTTAATGTAAGCAAAAAATAAATGTAATTTTCAGACATGGCCAAGTAGAATTTCTGAAGTCCTTGTTATTTATGATCTTGTTTTCTGAAGGTCAGATGATTTTTTTTTTATTCACTTTAATAATTCACTAGGTGTGCTAAATGTTTACTTCACATCTGAATGGCAACCAATCTTTTCTTAATTAAATATTCCTCCTGACATTGTTTTAACATATTGATGAATTCAAATCAGTTAGTAAAATGTTAAGGAAATCAAATTTGTAGTCACTCTCTACTTTGAATATCCACTTCTCTAGTTTCTTCCCACCTGCTGTCATGTGTTAATTTTTTTAAAGCATCATCTATTTGCAAAAAAAGAAATAAATTGGTATTGTCTTATGTTGTTTCATCCTTAAAGTGAAACCATTTGCAAGAAAATTATGGGTCCCTAGTGCTGAACTTCTTTGCATATTAATTTTGTTAGCCTTACCTCCTGTGGTCTTTAGTTCTGGAAGGCCTATTAGATAATACACAAGATAAATTTTCCCTTGTATCTTGCAGCTAGTCAGGGGAAAAAACCATCCTTTTTTCTTAAAACTTAAAAATTGGAATATTAGCCATGCATATTTTCCCCCTATTTTATTAGTAAAGATTAATTTAATGAAGCACAATAACCTAGTCAATACTGGTTATATTTGTTTCCAGTTCTAGAGAATTTTAAGTTTATGCTAATATGTGGGTCACAGAAGGTAATCTAAGAAATAGATCTTGTGCAAATTCTGTCAAATGATGGTGTCAGAATGGACATTGGTGGAAATCGTGTGTTATATCTGAAATGTAGAAGCCAAGAGCAGTGGAAAGGCAAGAGTTAGACACAAATGTCAGGTACTTTGTATGGCTGTAAAGCAGATGTAGATGGATATGGTTTGTCTTCAGTTAGATCAGATGGCTGCAGACACTTAAAAGAACAGAAAGGTGCCTGAGGTTCACAAAAGAGTATGAGCACACAAGACTCCTACTTTCAGCCTGTGGCAGCGAGTATTTTGGTACCTACAACTGGAGCTCCCAAACTCCTTTGGAAATCTACATCAGCATTAAGAATACGTGGCAGCTGACTTTCAGCATGTTTCTCTGTGACTAATGAATGAATTTGTGGTTTCTGAAAAGAAGGGCCTGGTGGTGTTCTCTGCAGCTTAGAAATACCTGAATTACAGGTCAAATTTCTTCAGCTACTTGAACTTGTTTGCTGTTTATATCCAAGTATCATCAGCTTCTTCTCATAACAAAAGAAATGTGTGGAAAGCCCTCGCTTCTTGACAGACAACATTTTTTTTGTTGTTAGGATTTCCCCCAAAACACCCTCTGCTTTTAGAACAATAGAAATTGTTAACATTTCTCAAAACTTTATAGCTGATTGGAGACCAGTCAATTTGTTCCAAGCTTTCCAGCTCATACTCTGAAAACAAAGTGAGACCATCTTTAGCCTAAATGACATAATTATTTATTGACACTCTCTATTGTTTAAAATGGTACACCAAGATACAATCCTAAACAAAACCACAGTAACCTTTTAGACTCTAAAAATGTAGTGGGGAAAAAAAGGCATTTTCCTAATTATTGACATCACTAATTTACAACTGCATTGGTCTTTAATTATCAAACACTTTTCCTTGCTATTATCAGACATTTCTAAATATTTGTTTTATTTTGTAATGAAAAAACCTTAAGACATTCTAAAGGCTTTTTTTCTTTTGGGTTTTGTTTCATTAAAATGTTTTTAAATCACAAACCTTGTGAGGACATTCTGTGCTCCTGAGAACTGGTATAGCTGTTATTGCTGATTCTTGCATTACCTGGGAGGCTTTCTGTGGGGGGAAAAAAAAAAAATTCACCTTGTTTTTTCCCCCTAGATCAGACAGGCAGGGAGAGACAGCACCCCTCACAGTGTGTCAAAAGTAAGAATCCACACCAAAACCACCAAACTTATTTTGGTGATTTTCTTCAAAGAAAAGAAATTAAAAAAAGTAAAAACTTACCCTCTCTGCTATGAGTTTGTTAGCATTGATATAAATGCAGTGACTTAGATAAAGAGTGTGGTACCTTCCAGTGTCAAAATACAATGGATGTTTTTAATTTAAAGATGAGATTATCAGTATTAGCCAATTAAATATGCAAAACAGTTTAAGATGTTCCAGACAATGGCTGTGGCAGCGAGTATTTTGGTACCTACAACTGGAGCTCCCAAACTCCTTTGGAAATCTACATCAGCATTAAGAATACGTGGCAGCTGACTTTCAGCATGTTTCTCTGTGACTAATGAATGAATTTGTGGTTTCTGAAAAGAAGGGCCTGGTGGTGTTCTCTGCAGCTTAGAAATACCTGAATTACAGGTCAAATTTCTTCAGCTACTTGAACTTGTTTGCTGTTTATATCCAAGTATCATCAGCTTCTTCTCATAACAAAAGAAATGTGTGGAAAGCCCTCGCTTCTTGACAGACAACATTTTTTTTGTTGTTAGGATTTCCCCCAAAACACCCTCTGCTTTTAGAACAATAGAAATTGTTAACATTTCTCAAAACTTTATAGCTGATTGGAGACCAGTCAATTTGTTCCAAGCTTTCCAGCTCATACTCTGAAAACAAAGTGAGACCATCTTTAGCCTAAATGACATAATTATTTATTGACACTCTCTATTGTTTAAAATGGTACACCAAGATACAATCCTAAACAAAACCACAGTAACCTTTTAGACTCTAAAAATGTAGTGGGGAAAAAAAGGCATTTTCCTAATTATTGACATCACTAATTTACAACTGCATTGGTCTTTAATTATCAAACACTTTTCCTTGCTATTATCAGACATTTCTAAATATTTGTTTTATTTTGTAATGAAAAAACCTTAAGACATTCTAAAGGCTTTTTTTCTTTTGGGTTTTGTTTCATTAAAATGTTTTTAAATCACAAACCTTGTGAGGACATTCTGTGCTCCTGAGAACTGGTATAGCTGTTATTGCTGATTCTTGCATTACCTGGGAGGCTTTCTGTGGGGGGAAAAAAAAAAAATTCACCTTGTTTTTTCCCCCTAGATCAGACAGGCAGGGAGAGACAGCACCCCTCACAGTGTGTCAAAAGTAAGAATCCACACCAAAACCACCAAACTTATTTTGGTGATTTTCTTCAAAGAAAAGAAATTAAAAAAAGTAAAAACTTACCCTCTCTGCTATGAGTTTGTTAGCATTGATATAAATGCAGTGACTTAGATAAAGAGTGTGGTACCTTCCAGTGTCAAAATACAATGGATGTTTTTAATTTAAAGATGAGATTATCAGTATTAGCCAATTAAATATGCAAAACAGTTTAAGATGTTCCAGACAATGGTCTGAAAGCATGTGCAAGGATTTTTTTTTTTTTTTCCCCTCTGTTACTACTTGGTCATGGGATAAGTAATGAAAATAAATACACAAGCCATCAATAAGTAATCACAGATGAGATCTACTCTGTTTCCTCAGGCAAATCTTTTGACCTTTCAATATTTCTGCTGTCCTACTCTTTGCATATTTGTTCTGTTTAGACTGTGGGGTGTCTGGAGAAAGAGACTAGTTTTATCGTGTTTGTGGAGGACCCAAAGCAGTTCTGAGATCTCAGTTTTGTGTGAAGCCTCTAGGCACCAGCAGGCTGCTGATACAACCACTGATATTTCAACCTACTGAAATGTCTGCTTTATTGCTAGAAACAGGATCTATCAGTACAAAAGTGTTCTTGGCCTTTGTGTCATGAGAGCGTTTGCCTCATGTGCAGAGACCTGATCATTGCAGGGGTCGTTTGCCATATCTTCCAGTTTCTGCTACTGCTTTCACATATGGTTTGTAGGAAGCAAGGAGGAGGAGATGGATTTTACTGCAGAGTTTGTTAGAGGAGAAGTGACATCATCAAGAGATGGAAAGGCGAGAGCAATGAGGTTCCCTGCAGGGCAAGAAAGAGTAAAGAGAATGGCATGGTAGTATATTTGAGGAAGCAGGATGCAAAGAAGAATGAACAGAAGGAGAGAGTAATAGAGACAACAGGAAGAAGAGTAAAGAATGAGCAATGAGACAATATGATTAGAGCTTTTTTCCACCAGGGAGAAACATTTGCAATGAAAACAATTAAAATCTGTTAGACTTTCCTAATAATGTCTTTCCACGCACGTAATCGTGGCGGCTGCCAAAGGGATGGGGAAGAAACAGCAGGTGGGATGTTTCTGGGTGTAAACAAAGAAGTGGGACTTGAGGTTTGCAAGTAGTCTGGATGTTTGTTATCTTCTGATTGGACAGAAGTAATTAGCATGCAATGGCAGAAAAGGTGTTCTGAATGGATGGCAGGGGGATGGAAAATATTCAGTGACCTAATACAAACTGTTCCTACTGAGTAACAGTTCTCATCCATGCTGAATGTATAGATACTTGCTTCTATACTGAGAGACAATGTATTCAATACATATGGAGTCAAAATACTGCTCTCCACTGACTGCAGGCCTACTACAATTTCCCACTTAAAAGAGGAAAATACAAGGAAATTCTGTAAAACTTTGAGTAGAATAAACTATCTGGTAAATGCTGGTGTTTAAGTATGAAGATAATTTCTGTTCAGTTTTTGTCACAGTCTTCTGAAATACACATGTAAATGTGGTGTGACAGTGGTCTTGTGAAAAGTTATTATATTGTACTCTGAGCATGTGAAGGACCTAATGCCATCTGATTGTGATTGCACCATGATTAAAACCCAACAACACCCAGTGCCTTTTACTGGTTCTACCCTGACCAGTCTGTGCTGATGAGCCAGAAGGTGACTTCAGTGTTCTTGCTGATGAAATTGCAATGTCAAATGGTCTCCATGTAAAAAGTCTTGTAACACATTTGTTTGAGAAAGGGCAGGTAGAGATCTTGAATATGCCTTCTTGAATGGGGCACACAAACATTAATGTTCCATTTTTGTGAGGCTACCAAGGCAGTGCTTAAAGTCTTTGAGTGCTTTTATTTGTTGGAAAAAAAGTCCTGAACTTGAAGAAATGATATAGAAGATTTCAGTTGTATTCCACTTCTTTCCTTTTCATAGTTGGTAGTTTCAAATTTCATACTAGAAAAGTGTGGGTTTCTTTTAATACAGCCACAATATTCTGTCTTCCAGCAATTAGTTTCTAGGTTTTATTTTCCCGTTTTATACAAGCTTTTGTTACTGCTTTACGTCTTCATCTATCAGTCCTATTATCTGTTTCTGTGTAAACTTTAAGTTCTTCATTGATGATTTTTTTCAGGTCATAAATAAAGAAGAGATAGTCTTCCAAAAAAGGATTGTGATTCTTCGCTCAATTTTCAAATGTCTTGTTTTAACCAAGCCCTATCTTTATCCCTTCAGTAGTTTGTCTCTGTCACACTGTTTGCTAATCATACAGTCTAGCATTGAACATTGTATCAATATTTCCCTAGATCTTTTATTAGTTTGGGCCAAAATTGCTCCTGTTGACTCACTGTTACCTCTTCCAAGCTTTCTGGCAAGTTTTATTGCCATGACTGCTATTCTGTAGTTTGGTGATTATTATTTTTTTTTTCCTAAGTAATACCTTTTAGATTTTTCTCAGAGTTTTCACTGTTTTGATATGGCTTATTCTTCCACAGGATAAAGAAAACAAGATATCAAAAAAGTAAACACTTTCATTGGAATCTGATCCTGGCCTTAAACTTCTTGAAACTTCTCTCATTTCTGTTCTCACCATAGGTGTTGTGTCAGCTTTCTTCAAGCTCTTAGTGCTTCTGAAGTTTGAAAAGGAATATTTTTTTTTTTTACTGCTTCCTCCCAAATAGTTTGATAAAAGTTCTTTTGTCATCTTCAGACACTTCAGCTTCCTGATTTAATAATTTGCTGATCTTGATTTTCTTCTATAATTCCTGTTTCCTTAGGAAATGTAAATCTGTTGCAGCATCTGTTAGCCATCCTTGTTTATTAATGATTAGGCATGAATGTAATTATAAATTCTTTAATAATTTACCTTTACCACCTCTGAGAGGCCCATAACTGATCTCTTGTTTAAACATTTCAGATCTTTGTCTTGTGTTATTTTCATATATCATTCTCAACGTGTTGACCACATTGTTGATTCAAGCAAAATCTCATCCTGAGCTCTTGCCAGGAATTTATCTCTGAAAGTGTTATCTCTTCTAATTGGACATTTGGGAGAGAACAGATTGCTGGAAGCTCTAGTCCTATGGCTCCTTAATTCATAGCTGCCTGGCCCTTGACTAAATTAAAGCTGCATGGAGCTGCCTGATTTAAGAACTTAGAGTATTAAGAGCAGGAAAGGATGAGATAGAGTGGAGCTATGCACTGCTATGCTGTTTGTACATTCAATTTTGATCAGGCTCCAAACATTAACATTCACTTTTCTCTTTGGCTACTTTTTGCCAAATTAATGCTATTGAAGGAACTCTGAGCACAGAAGGATCTCCAGCCATTTAGGGGCTATTTTGACTGAATATGTAGTGGAAAATGGGATTAGCAGACCAGAAATCTAGTCCTCTTCAGGAGGTGAACAGATGTGCTCTTCCAGCTTCAGCTGTGCTGGTGGAAGATATTAGTAACTGCAGCCTGTCTCTGGGTGGTTATCAGGAATCCCCAATCCTTTCAGTTCTGCTGGTAGCACTGCTCATACAGGCCTCCTCTCGCCTATTTTACTTTTTTTTTTTTCAAAATGCACTAGATTAGCAGAGACTTACTGTTTATCTAAACTAACCTGGCCTCTTTGAACTGATTAAGTTGGCGAGTGCTCACACAGCCCACTCTGCCAGCAGATCAGTAGGGGCAGCAAAGAGCAATGGGCAGCAATCCGTCTCCCTGACACGGCCGCTGCAAAATACAGGCCTGGCTAGACCCCGAATTCTGCTAGATACACATTTTATCTCCTTCCTATCCCCATGGTAATTCTAGTTTCATTTACTCTTCTAATTTCTGCACTTTAGCCTAGTCTGCTTGTGACAGCAGTACTTTGTTTATTTCAAAAGCTTTCCTTCTCCTAACGGCTGCGGGGAGTGATGATCTGGGGAGCAAGAAAGAAAGGGGGTTTGTAACCACACACATTCACTCTGGTTGTCTTCATTGAGTGAGTTTTTATTATTTACTACCTCTAAAGTCCTCTGTGATTAATGACCAGAATCTGCCATGTCACACTGCTTTGTATTCTGCACCACAGAAAAAAAAAAAATACACCTACTTGCTCAGAAAAAAAATAAATATTGAGACTTTGTCCCACGGTGCTTCTGGCTTGAATGAAAGAAAACACAGATGTACTGGACACACTGTGGAAGAGACCTTCTGCTGGAACAAAAAGATATCAAAAAATTGTATTACCTTGCACAGCTTGGAGATCTGCTGTTTCCTTAGCAGATAAAGGTTTTTTTTCCTTTTGCACTGCAGTCTGCAAATGGCAAGTCAGTGTTTTGGCTTCAGACTAGTCTATATGTTTCAAGCAAAATGCTCTTTTTTTTCCCGATTGAAAATGTGTTACAATATTCTTAATTTTCAATTTTCTCTTTTTTGACCAATACATTAAATTTTAAGCTGATTTTTATTTTTTTGCTTGGGAATTTTCAGCCACGATAAAAAACCAGGGAAAGTAATCAATTTTTAAAATTTCTTCAAGGATTTCAGAGAACATGTAGACTTCATGTTTTTTCAGAAAGAAATCTGGAAGAGAATGAAAATATTGCCCTGGAAAAGGGAGCCAGGTCCAGATGCACATGATGGCCTTAAAAGTCAAGGAAATTGAGGGCAGCTGAAGAAAAGGTGCAGTGGGATTTATTGGCATAAAAAAAGTCACAGGCTTAGAGAATTTTGGCCTGACTACTATTTACTGTGTGTTTAATCACAGAGGCTTTGGAGAGAGCCAAATCTGTATGGAGAAAGAAGGAAGGTTTTCTTCTTGTTATTTTTTAATGGGTGAGAAGCTAGATAAGGGGGGGGGGAGCTGGCAAATCAAACCAGATTCCCTCCCTGGGAGTGTTCAAGGCCAGGTTGGATGGGGTTTCCAGCAATCTGGTGTAGTGGGAGGTGTCCCTGCCCATGCAGGGGGGCTGGAACTAGGTGATCTTTACGCTCCCTTCCAACCCAAACTATTATTTTGGTGAGGGGAGCGAAGCAGAAGAACCCAAAACGCGTTTTGCATCAACACGTTAAGGCCAAACATTTGACTGAGACACGTCTTGTTCTGTCAGGACCGCCCTGCCCTGCCCTGCCCTGCCCGCACACACTTGCCCGAGGACGCTGCTTGGCAGGGACCGACACTGTCACGTTATTGAGGCTGAAGGCGCCAGACGGCTGGGGTCGGAGGGGGGGTCTTGGGGTGTCTTGCAGCTTATAGCTTCTATTGAAGCCGGGGAAGGGGTGTGGGCAGAGGGGGTATGTCCGTGGGGTCACACGTAAAGCCTGTTGTGGAGCTCAGGGGGGCGGGAATAAAATAGACCAGGTGGGTGCTGTGCATGGGGTCCCTTGTACCTCATTTCCTTGCCGTGCGGTGGGTCCAGGGCCGGGTGCTGCTCTTTAATTGCGCGGTTTGCCTCCCCTATAGCTGGGTGAGATGTGGCTGGGTGAAAGCTGCTGTGTGACTTAGCCCACGTCTGATCTCACATGGCAGAAATCTTTGCTGTTTTGGTTAGCTTTCTGGGCCTGGGTTTAGAATAAAGTCCAAGTTTATAAAGTCCCCATTCCTGTAGTATTTTGCAAAGCAGATTTAAATGAATGACAGGCAGGTGAGTGATAAGCACACTTCAGAGCTGTCTGCGTTGCAAACTGAAAGCTTTTCTAGTAGCCACCATTCTAACTTGTCCCTTGTTTTCAATGTTTTGATAGTGTTACATAGGACTGATGGGATTTGATGTAGATGAACACACACATGGTTTGCCTCATTCTCTTTTTCCCTTGTTTGTTTTTTTGGGTGCTTTGGGACTGTGGCAGAGATGGCAGGGCCCTGAGGAGCATCCTTTGATGTCTCAGACTGGCCACCATGTCTCTTCTATTGGTATGCCTTCAGACTTTCCCAAGGAGAAAAGAATGTTGGTCATGCACCACTTCTATTTTAAATTGCAAAGAAAGAGAGTTACAAATTTAATATTAGCATCAGAGCACGTCTCTCTTGCTTTGATTGATCTGACCTCTGCATATTTCCGTTGTCTAGAGGATTACTTAGATAAAAGAAAGCAAGTTGTACTATTAACAGAACAGGTTGTTTCTTTTATGGGCAGCGATATTTTATCTTTTTTATACAAAGGTCAGGCTGATCTAGGAGCAATATGGGAAATTCTGAACACAGCCCTAGTTATCACAGGTAAAATAACACCCAGTTACAAAAGGGGCTGCAAGTGAAAAAGAATCAGATTGTCACAATGGGTGAAGAAGTTGGTGGAAACCCTTGGAAAAGACTGGGTTTTTATCACAACTAAGAGTTGATTCTGAGGTCATTGCTGCACTAGATGATGTCACCAGAACCTCTCAGTGCTTCAAGTGGATACCAAACAGCTTTAAACAGTTCAGGACACAAAGCTAAAGGAACAAACTGCACTTAAAATACAAGTAGTTCTGAGGAAGAGTTGGGAAAAAACTTACCTTGTATAAAGTTAAAGTACCTGGTATTCCCCTCTGTATTTTGTTGGTTTTGCAGCTAGCTTTTAATCCTCTGTTTCTCTTAGTTGTTTGAGCAACTCACAGAGAAAAAAAAACCCCAAAACCTTAGTGGGGAAAAAGCAAACCTTGACAAAGGGCAGAATTTCTCAAAAAATTGTGAAGCTTCTCTGGGTGTATGTATTTCCACTGATGTGAACAAGGCTGCTTATGGCAGCATAATTGGATGGACATTTCATAAAGTTTTGCTAGGACTGGAACCTTTGCTTTTTCCTCTTTTTGAACTTTGTATGATGGACTGCAGAATCATGTCAGTGGGATGATAACAGTTGCACCAATACATTCTGGTAGTCTGACTTTCCTTGAACTGGAGGAGATGGTGTGTCACCTTTTGCTGACTCTAGAGATTTTTTTTTTTAACTTAATATAATGACACACTAAAGAGAGGCATGTTGAGGTCTATTCATAGTTCTAAGTGAAAGACATAAGCATTTAGATTTATGAATAACACAATCTTGAAGATTTAAGTATTTTCCTATAATTGGCAAAATACTCTTAAAAAATCATATCATAATATTAGGACTCTGTTGTAAGGACTGAGAAGTACGCATGATAAGGTCTTGCAGCAACAAGAGATTTCTTTTTTTATAAGCATCTTGTTTTTGGAGTGGAGTATTGTTTATATGTTACATGAAAGCTTTATTCAGCAAACCACCTAAGCATGCATTTGAGGCTACTTTGTCATTTCTCATTTCTAAATGATTTACTGCAGTAGAAGTAACATGTCATAACTCCTGCTTGTTTTTGCTGACCAGAGCTGGGCTGGTGGGGAACTGGGTGAGGACAGAGAAACATTATTCTAAGCAGTTGTACTCTTGACTTCCCCAAAAGCATTGCTGTTTGGGACACATTGTCAGTGGTGGGAGGAATTTTCTAGTGCTTATTGACTTTCTTAGGGAGATTTTTAGGAACAAAATGTTTGGGCATTGGATTCTTACTGTGTCAACTTGCAGTTCTCCTCAACTGTCTCTCTCATCTTTCAACATAAAAGCAGAAACCATTTTACAATTCAGATCAAATGCAAGAAGTTAAATTAGAGGCATTAGTGAGCTTTAGGTTGAGGATGAAAATCTTTCTCCAGAAAACCTGAATCTATCAGCTTCTACAGCCACAAATCCTTTATTTTACTCATTCTGTTCTAGTGATTGTATCTTACACAGATCCAGACTTATCAAAACTTTGGTTTTTCACAAAAAAAAGAGGGTTCTTCACATCAAGACTTTTTAAAATCTAGTCTGAGAGTTGGAGATGTAAGAATCACATGGATCATACAGTCTTTCCTGTAGCTTGTGACCTTGTCATCCTGAATCATCCCTTGTACTGCTGATGCATTTGAAGTGCACAGGGTCACTGGTAATTAAGACAGCTTTATAGAAGTCTTAGCAGTTGCAGCCGTAGGGTGAAGAGTACCCGGAGTTCAGATTTTGTTAACCATGTTGAATTCCCATGGAAAAAGAAATTCTAACACTTGCACAGACACTGTTTTTTGGGTTCATGAGTTATGCAAAGTTGGATTAGGTCACTATTCGGATGAATGACCTCCAACAAAACTGGCAGATGCTGCTGGAATTGTTGCTGATGCCATAGTGGCCAGGACTTCCTCTCAGAAGCATTGCTGAGCAGTGGCCCAGGTGCCTTTGGGCTTTTTGGGTTGATGGCAGTGATGTTTAAGTGGCATCTCAGTTGAAACCTTTGTATAACACTGATATATAAGGCATGGATGAAGGTCAACAGCCTGCAAAATCCATTTTGATCTCTATGAGAGTGACAGGCACTGCATGATAGCTGCAGTCCAGGCGGGAAAGGTCAGCATTGCACTTTGAGCTAACCAAAAAGGCATAAGGGTCTGCAGGACAGAATGATGTAAGTGTTACAGAGACACCGAATGGGGAAATAAACCAGTTCATAATGCTGTCTGAAACACACCAACTCTGGAATTTACCCTGCATGCCTTCAGATGTATTCTGACTGCTTGCTCAATGCTTGTCCCAAATGCTTTCTTAACCTAGAAATCATAGAAGAAAAACAGAGCAGGGAGATGTACACTATCATCTGGCACATGCAGCTGGATATGCCAGTCTTGATAACTGCCACATATCACAGCTTCTGCATGACATGTTACAGTGACTTATAGGATGAATTTACCTTGCTGAAGGAGACGGACACAATACAAGACAAAATTGTATTTGCACCCACATTTACAACCCAGCCAGCTTCAAGCCATCTTTACTTGGAGATGAATATCGTGGCACAGGGTGAGCAAAAGCATGAAGGTAATGAAAACTATTTTTCAATGACATGCATAATTGCCTAACATCTTCCACTTGTTTGTCAGAATAGCCTTTGCACGTTGCAGGCCATTGTCAATCCTGACAGAGGCAGGAACGAGACATTCTCTTTCAGGTTGTGCTTGTGACAAAGTATGTCCTTGGATTAAGTTTTCACTGGATGAGTGGCATGTTCGTTCACTGAACCAGCTTTATAGTAGAGGTAGACGTTAGGTGCCTGGGCTGAAGTTTTTAGGTCCTGCTGTCTTTGAGCTACCCAAAGAAAGTTCCATTTCTGGAATAACCATCAAACAGTTGACAGGTGCACTTCTCTAGCAACAAATACTATATATTCACTATAGAACTGAACACACCAAAGTTTGAGACACAATATATCCTACTGGAGTGCATTATATTAAGGAGTGTCACAAATCTGAATTTCAACAAGACTGCTAAAACACTGGTGTGAGAACAGCAACATCCCGGTGCTTACTGGGGAAATGGAAATCTCATTATTGTGAGTATTACTGTGCAGTAGATTAAACATGTGGCTGTACATACATGTTGCAAAGAAGTGGACCAATTTTCCTAGGTTCATGGTCATTGTTCTAACCACTTGATTATACTGAGTTTACATTATTGTAGCAGCTATAAAAATCATGGGAGATTTTCCCCTGATTCTCCCGACCTTTGTGTTACAACCATTAAAGTATGGGTCACATAGTCAGTGACTTCTCTCAACTTCGTGTCGTAGGTACATTCTTGCTCAATTACTTTATCCTGTGTAATGGAGGCTTTATTCTATCCTACTTTATCTCTGTAATGGAGACAGCAATTAGAGAAATAATCTGCATGTGTGACTGCACATCTCACCTTCTCTTTTTGTGTTATAGTCGAAGAAAAAGTGATAGCAATCAGGCTGAGTTCCCTCCTCATTCCTGCCCACACCCGTGGCTTTCTGGAAGCAAGGCTGTAGGCTGGGATCCTATAGCCTGTGTTACCTTTGCACTGAGCAGCGGGGAGCAGCTATAGCATAGCTCAGTTTAGAAAATCTTCCCTGGCCCATGAGGGTGTCTGCATCAGGCAAGCCTGATATAAAGATCTTTTTCATTTTGGAAATGACAAATTTGACTGTTAGCAAATACTTCTCAATATTTGCACAGGTATTTTGGTCCTGCATATGCACGTACATCTCCAATGGCTCAAACAGGGCACTGCAGGTTGGCACTCGTAGGTTGGCACTCACTGGCATTGCAGCAGTGACGTGTAGAGCTCTGAAGACCTGGCCAAGCACTGAAGCAGCGCCCTTGGAGCACAGCCATGGCAGGGCAAGCTCCGTAGGAGGGATGCTCTCTGCCCCTCCTTGGGGTTTGGCCCTCCCTTGGCCAGGCTGTTATGGTTTTCCTACACTGTTCTTCTGGCATTGTCATTCCAGAAGTTGGATTCTTTGACTTGCTATTTACGGGTTCTAGGATAACTGTTTCACAGTGCAGTTTAGCACAGTGAACGCTGCTAGAACAGCGATACATATTTGTTGTCGTAGCCAACTGGCATCCACTTTAAGGACCTTTCCCTCTGACTGTTTAAATTAGAGTCTGCATTGTCTTGTGTGATAATGCTCACAGAGCAGTAAGACAGCGAGCTTTCCATGAAATGTCTTGTAGCTGGTGATCTTTTAAGTATTTCTTGGCTTGTCTTCTGGTCTGAACATCTGTGCTCTGTCTTTGTGTTGTGTTCATTGCTATTGGACATTTTGCTTGAGGCAAGATCAAGTCTAGTGTTTTCCATTTCCCATCCTAATCGTGGTATTGTATTGCTACTGCATATGCTCTTAATCAGCTTTTGCAATCCCTCCTGGAATGTGTATATAAAACTTGTGAAATATTCTGGGATACTTTGGAATGAGAGCAGAAAAAAGATTAGGAGGGAAAGGAATTTTTTAAATCAGTAAAACCTTTTCAGTATTCTCTACATTATGTTTTAATCTAGATCAAGTAGTATCTAGATGGCTTCCAGATTTGTAGTGACTGGTGCCTGGGAGGGAACCCACAAAATCCAAGCAAAACCGTCTCCCTCTGTACTCTCCCTCCACTCCTAAATTCTGGGATTTCCATTAGGGTTTCTTAGAGTCAAGGAGAGCTTCTCTGAAGCATCAGAAGAATAATTTCTGGGGCAATACCTGCCTAGAACAAGTGCAAATGCCAAAAAGGATTTTTAATTTTATTATTTAAAAATATTTTCTAGTTGCTTTCATGCTCCCAGTGAACTAGCACACCTAAGACACAGAGAATATTGTTTGATATTTGCCTATAGACTTCATTATTCATTACATCAGGTTAAATGCAATCAGAAAACTTAACTGTGAACACAAATGTTTCGTCTGGCTCCTACAACCCCTGTGGCATTCAACGGTGGTGACCACTGCAGGGTCTGCAGCAGTGCTGAAATGACTGTATTTTTTGGTTTTAACAAAGTCACACTTGACCTTTGGCCTCCTGTCTCACTCTTGGTCCCAAGTGTGGGGTCATCTCACAGCAACCACCTGCCCTGCAGTGTTTCTTCCACAACATATCAATTGCTCTGGCAAAGCAATTGCATACGTTTAAAAGGTTTGCAGGCATATTGTTCCCATATGCGAGTTTCCTTGCAATGAGATATTCAGTTGTCACTGCTGGGGAACATGGTGCCCCTTTAACCTCCAACCCAAGGCTTGGGAGGCTGAGTCTTGAACTGAAAACTTTTTTCCAAAACATTGCAGGCAGTACTAAATATTATCTCTCATTTTTTTTTTCTAAAGTCTGTGGCTTATGCCACTAGTCAAGCCTGTCTCGCCTACTGAGTTGTTGTGGTCATGGCTGATTTTCATAAAATAGTTAAATGTAGTTGAAAAACAATTCCTACACATTTGCATTTCAGTGAACAAAAGAAAGGAGAATGAACTTTGCACCATCTTATTGAAGTGAGAAATGCAGCATCAGAGAGAATGAAACATTGCTGATCTGCTAGAAACGTGACCACAACAATCGAGCTCTGTATTCACAGAGAGAAAGTTGTTGGCATTGGAAAGTGAAATGCTATCTAGGGGGAATGCTACTGGAGCCTTAACTGTTTTTCCCTCCTGCCTTGATTGTCACAGATGTTAGTCACATAGCATAATGCACTACTGGAAGGCATTCAGCTACTATGGTGGTGAGGGCAGTATAAGAACCTATATAGAATAGAATAACTGTAAGCAATGATGTCCTGTGAGGATGAATTCAGGGAAGAGGATGCCTAAGGGCTATATAAGCTAGTGGGTGGTTTCACTAGCCTGGGAAACAGAAATAGAGCTTTGAGCTTCAGTCCTTTTAAAGGATTTTTTTTCCTTGCCATTCTTTTCTATTGTCACTGAACAATCAGGAAAACAGAAAGCAAATCAGGTTGAAAATTTTCTAGGGGCTTTCCACACACCCACTGACAGGAGCAAGTGGGAACATCTTTTCCCCAGGTGTCCTCTGGCATTGCTTCTGTGTTTCTCTTCTGCGTTAAGCAATCCTGTGGGGACTTAAGACATCTTAACCTGCTATAGCCTATGCTGCCTCTATCTTGCACAAATCACTTGTGAAGGACAAAAAAAATTATTATATTATGCTACTGACCTAATGATAGCCAGTTGAAAGATTAATTTTCTTCTTCCCCACGCTCCAAAAATATTTGGGTTCTCCTGTCCCATGAATCTTTAGAGCCAAAGAGGTCCAAATAGGTGCTTTATCTCAGTAGGGTAGATGTGCCGCCATGGTGAGCTGCAGTGGCAGTGACTGCTCCGTGGTACAGGGTCAGATTCCAGGTGCCTAATGAGAGTAATAGGAGGTACTAAATGCAGAGCTGGCCTGAAAATGTGGCTACTGCAGTTTGGACACTAAGCACATGCAACTGCTCCTGAAATCATTATGTGGCAAAGGCCTCTCAGCACAGGAAATGGGAATGTGATTAATCTCTGAAGTCTAACTTTACAGAGTGGCTGCAGAGATATGTCTACCTTGGAACTTAAATCACTGCGACTTAACTACGTTTAAGGCTGATGGCAAGAAACAAGCATATCTAATTCTGGTCATTGGATAATTCCAGGTGGCTGTAGGTAATTGGAGGCAATTACATTGATAGGAAATGAATGCTTCTTTTGCTGTCTAAAATTAAGGACTTGCTTATGGGGAGCAGCTACAGTAACAGGTAACTTTTCAATCTCATTAATGCATTCAGTGAACTATCTTACAAGAATAGCAGGGCCAAGAATAGGATTATGGGGTCTGAACTCCCATTCCCTTCCAACCATCAGGTATATCTGCAATTTAAGGTTTAGACTGAAGACACCTGAAAAATGCTCTGTGGCTGTTTTAAAATAGATGGCTAATAATTTTGTTTTATCATAAAAGTATTGTTTAAACTGTCTTTTCTTGGTGCTGAAACCACTACATTAAAAAAAATCTAATGATAATTTTAAGAAGGAAATTCAGAAATTGGATACATTATGAAATTGGATATGTATTATTTCTATGATTCTATTGAGCCAGCAATGTACCCTTGTGGCCAAGAAGGCCAATGGCATCCTGGGATGCATTAGAAAGGGTGTGGTTAGTAGGTCAAGAGAGGTTCTCCTCCCCCTCTATTCTGCATTGGTGAGGCCGCATCTGGAGTATTGTGTCCAGTTCTGGGCCCCTCAGTTCAAGAAGGACAGGGAACTGCTTGAGAGAGTCCAGCGCAGAGCTACAAAGATGATGAAGGGATTGGAACATCTGCCTTATGAAGAAAGGCTGAGGGAGCTGGGTCTCTTTAGCTTGGAGAAAAGGAGACTGAGGGGTAACCTCATTAATGTTTACAAATATGTAAGGGGTGAGTGTCAGGGGGATGGAGTTAGGCTTTTCTCAGTGATGACCAGTGATAGGACAAGGGGTAATGGGTGTAAATTGGAGCATAGGAGGTTCAAGGTGAATATTTGAAAAAAATTTTTTTACTGTGAGAGTGACAGAGCACTGGAACAGGCTGCCCAGGGAGGTTGTGGAGTCTCCTTCACTGGAGACATTCAAAATCCACCTGGATGCGTTCCTGTGTGATGTACTCTAGGTGACCCTGCTCTGGCGGGGGGGGTTGGACTAGATGATCTTTCGAGGTCCCTTCCAGCCCCTAAGATTCTAAGATTCTATGATTCATTAGAATATATGTTTGAAAGACATTGCATCTTACCCACTGTGTATAAACAGTAATTATAGGCAAGATACAAAAATAGATTGTTCTCTAGCTATATTTTACAGTCTTGCAAGAATAGTATAGGTAGTAGGTAAACCTTTTTTAGATTGAATAGTACATAGCAGGTGCTTAATTTATACATTTTTTTTGTTAACATAGAAGAAAAAATGTTCTACCATTTGTGATAGTCCCATACCATGGAACTTGAGGGAGATTAAGTTTATAAAAATGTTAAATGTTTCCTTCTTTGCTATTGTACTAAGTAATAAGCATGAAAATGCACCATGTTGGATCTTCAATGGCTGACATTCATTCAGCCAAGTCTAGTGCTTGCTCACTAAATTATGTATGTACATTAAAATATCATTTGTTGAACCTACACAAAATAGATGCACTCTGCAGTGCATGTGATGCTGAAAAAAGGCAATTATATTTAAATATGTCTATTTCACCTGAATATCTGTCTCAATGGCCACATCATCACTAAACATAATTTGATTTCAATGGATTTGGGACAATCTAGTCCCCAAGACTTTAGTACTGTAGGGTAGTTGATTGTGTTTACTGTTCTGGGCTGGCAGTTGCACCTTTTGGGGATGAATATTAATTCTCCTCTTAGCATAAGCATGTTTAGAATATTCTCTTTGTTCCATTGCCCAGATGTGTCTCATGTCATCAGCAGATGAGCTGAACAGCAGTGGTTTGACATGCTCGGTGGCTGATTAGGAGCACTGGTTTGAGTAGGCTGTGATGAAGCAATTCACATGGATGCAGTGGAGCTGTTTTTGAGTTGTGCTGTAGTGTTAAGCAGGAGTAATGAAGAGCTGGCAAACAGCAAGCTTTTGTGTGTTTCTGGGTGCATGTATCCAAAGGGCTGTGCTCACATTGTCAAGCTGGAGTATGCTTTGGGGAGAGCATCAAGTATATGCAGGATATCTTGATGGCACAAAAAAGGAGCCTTTACATGTAGAAGTGTGTCCTTTGACCATTGATAATGCTCTTGTGATGGGGAGAAAACAGTGGGAAATGTTTCCTGATTATGATTAGGATAAGTTAGATGTGAATTCCCAGATGACAGTCACACTGTATCCACAGTGTCACTAAGTGAGAGGAAAAAAAACCCTAAAAACCTCCAGCTGATGTGTTTTCTTAACCAGCTTCCCTGAAGTGGAGAGAAGGAAAAAAGATGTAGGAGCAACAGATGGCTAAAAGTGTCCAGTGGCATCCCACAGTTTGTGTATCCTTGTATCTACAACCTGGGATTGGGTCCTCTGACCGCTGCTGCTTGTCTGCCTTAATAAGAGAGAAGCCCTGAAAGGGAACAAAGCTTGTTCATGAAACTGTGTGTGAAATGGGTGATTAGGCATGAGACAGTTATGATCATTTGTCCTAGGCGCCATGTTGATCACTTTATTGTCTCAAATTGTCTTAATGTATTTATCTCTTCTGTCTCCCCACCAAGAGGCTTTTCATTCCTCATGCTGTAATGAACCAATACAGAGGAGCAACCAGGCAAAGAACCGTTATTTTTAGTTGGTGGCCTATGTCTCCAGTAACAATCACTGACATAAGTGAGCCCAATTTTGTGCCTGTAATTACAAGTGGGCCCAACTGTTTGAACTTGCAATTGCACCCATTTAGAAGCTCTGCAATTGGGCAGTTAGTCTTCTAAATGGGGACAATTGCAAGCTACAAATAACTACTCCAGTGTTTAATTGCTGATGTAAAATGATTCCTACAACATTGGAGGTCAGGTAGAAGCTCGGCTAAAAACCAAAACAAAACAGAGGCTATTTGGGCAGCACAGAGGAGGCATGAACTTTCCTCATTGGTAAATCTGCCAGTGAACTACAAATGGTTGCAAAAATTGAAAGTCACATGTATTTGCCAGGAGAGAAAAACAAGGCCCGGGGCACAGAGCGCTGTGCAGCAGCAGCAGAGCGGTGGTGCAGCCAGCTCGCTCGCTCACAGCAGACAGGTAGACATGCTGACTGGAACCCATCCAAAACACAGCTACTGGTATTTCAGCCACTGGCATGATGTTTGAAAAACAGTTCCAAAAAGGTCACATTCCAGCCAACAACATACTAGCGAAGCTGAAAGACCAAATAAATTTGGCTTATGTTCTACAAGGGAAGCTTTTGTGTCACAGTCAAATTTGATACATAACCAGGTTTTATGCTTCAAAGGAGAGACAGACTACCCTTTTCAAACCTTGCTGTAAGGCTTTCACCATTTTTCTGAAAACAGATGAACAATATCAGATTAGTACCTGCTTTTTAAAAAAAATAGGTATTATGAGAGGTCTTAATTACAGAACCAAATAACATTTCTGAGTTTCATGTATGTATTTGGGTACAGGTTTGTAATGGTTGAACTTGTTCCTTAGGTAATTCTCCCTCCTCTCATTTTTATCACATAACCAACTTGCCAGGAAGAATGACTGGTTTCAGTCATTGAGCTTAATTTTAAAGTATTTTATACTGTGAAAGAGGTTTATTTTTATTTAATTTCAAACTGTAAAGGTTTCAGTGCAAGCTGAAGAGAGGAAACAAAACAAACCCCTCCAATATGTTTGCATTTTTAAGCAGACTTGTTTTGATTATGTTCACACTCTAAATATTTGCTTTCTGTGAATAGTCTTACAGGCAGATGAGCTTTTTGGCAGGGGTGGTTGTGGAAACAGTGAATTTTAAACACATTTGGAAATATTTGTAAAGAGTACATTTTTAATTGTCAAATATGATACTGTCAGTTGAGAGAGTTCTGCAAGTTTTTGAGAAAAGTGGGCATATGCTGTATGAATTTCTTAGAAGTATTAAATGTTAGCAGCAGTCGTCTGTCAGATGAAGGACAGAGCAGTGAGAGGTGGTTGTAATGATTCTCTAAATAGCTCCTAATAACAAATGAATTGCTGGGAATTTAAAGCTTCTTCTGTGAACAATTCATATATAAAAAAAAATATACTTGGTTATATAAATTGCTGTATCAATTATGCTTAAACTGCTAGTACAACTGCCAAAGATAGAATTCTGCCTGACACACTAAGTTATTCCAGAATGCCTTGCCTTACAGTGAAATAATTTAAATTTTGCTTAGCAGAAAGCTAGTTAAAGCCTGAGGCTAATGCCAGTCCTGTGCAGAGTAAGGGAAGGGTGCACCTTTGTAATCCCACTGAGGATGAGAGAGTTTGGGCAATTTCAGAGAGGATTTTGGCCCACTGCTGTGAAGAACAGAAGAAATGGGAGAAAATTGCTGTCTTACAGAAACTGGGTATTTGTGTGTCTTTTGGCTTGATGCACATCAGTTCCTCATCAAAATCTGTTCCTACAACTATGCACGTGGTTAAACAGTTTGCCAGGTTAGTCTACAATATGCTGCCCCTGGGAGGACAAAGGCTTTCCAAGAACTGAATCCCACTGCAGATGAAGTTATGGCCTTCAGATATACTTTCTAGTCTTGCCTGAGCGTGTTCTTGTTATATATATATATATGAATAAAAAGAATGTACACAATATATAGAATTATATTTACATGCATATGTATGCACACTATATATAATTTGATTTTTAAAAATATATATATATAAAATATATTATATATTTGATTTTATATTCTGGCCTCCTCACTGGGCTGCAGTGAGAGGAAAGGCACCCCCAGAGAGCCTGATGTCCTCCCCGGCCCACAGCTTGTGGCTCTAGGATGCTGATGGGGCAGTGGGGAGGTTGTCCTAACTGGAAGGTGGTCTTCCTGGTTTGTGATAATGTTACTATTTACTGTTGGCTGCCGTGTACTTCAGATTGCTCTACTTGGGAATACCTGGGGGGACATGTGCCTGCTTGCAACGCATTATGGTTTAATTAAGCTGATTTCAGTTGGATTGTTTTGTGTGCTTTATGGTAAGCGTGGAATAAGCAAGTGGTTAATTTTGTTTATTTCTAAAGAAAGGACTGAAAGGAAATAGTACAATGCAGAAGCATTATAGACAAGTATCCTCTGGGGCCATTGTTTATTGACCCACTTTTTAGCTAAACACCATATACATTTTCATGCTACATCACAGATGTGATTCTGCCCATCAAACTGAAGGGGATTTTGGCCAACATCTTAAGTGAGAGAAGCATTCGACCCTAAATCAACATTCCTCAAATCCTGATGAAGGTGAAATAGTTACCATTTGTACAGTGTGTAATACAATAATGAATTCTTATTCTTTAAATATATTCTTTCATATGCACTTTTAAATCTAGCTTCCTTTTCTTCCCCCCCCCTTTTTTTTTTTCCAAACTGTTACAGAAGTTTGCCTAAATAATGTGCAGTCTGCTTTTCTTAGGTAAACATTTTCCAAACAGTGTTCATTAATGGCTATAAAGCAAATCCCAGGGCAAGCTTATCTTTAATGTTTCCCCCTCCCCTTATGTCCACATTTCTGAGAACATTGATGCTGGAACCAATATGAACTATTCCAGCTGTCTCCAAAATTAGTACTGAGAAAAATAAACTGTTCTTCAAAGTAATAATTTTATACAGCTAAATAAATAAATATTGTCAACTCTGGGTCAAAAATACAAGCAAAATTACATCAAAATCACTTCATAAGATGGATTGTGTGAATGCATTTCAGTTCCTCTCTCATCATTCTCCTTTATATTTTTAGACAGTCTTTATGTGAATACAATGACTCCAATATCAAACATTTTAAATGATGCTTGAAATATCAGTCACTTGACTTTGATGTCACACACAATTAAATTCAACCCATCTTCTCTCAGTTAATAACAGCAATCTCACCAAGTCTAGTGCCTAATTAATACAAGCTATTTGTCACATAGAGGTGACACATGTATATCAGAAAGCTTGAAATATTGTTTTGTGCTGCAATATTGCTAGCCAGCCCTGCTATATAGAAACTGTCTTATGTATGATTGTCTTTAAAGATTTCAAAAGGCCTCAGAGTTTGGTGTGCTCAAGCTGGGACTCGACAGTGCATAGAAGGCACTACTGATGTGTTGGCTCCCTTTAGGCTGCTAAATAGTGAGGTATTTAGAAAGAAACGTGGCTAGAATTGAAAGGTTCATACCTGATCATTTAGGTGATCAGCAGAATGATGAATTCACCGTGCCAGTGGTAATTTGCTTAACCTGCAGTTTTTAAGCTATGTGATAGAATACACAATCATATATTTTCTTCTTGTTGCATAAGCACTTTTTCCTACTATTTATGCTCAGCACTTTTTAACCAGTTTCAACCAGGGTTGCTGTTGCCAAACAAATGAGCTTCTGTACCTTTTGTTAATTATCATTGTGTAATAAATAACTG
Source organism: Chaetura pelagica (assembly GCF_000747805.2). NCBI lineage: Eukaryota > Metazoa > Chordata > Aves > Apodiformes > Apodidae > Chaetura > Chaetura pelagica. The sequence goes on along the minus strand of NW_009953929.1, from coordinate 5,421,055 downwards.
TGTAATAAGGCAGGCCTAATCCTGCCATCCTCACTTGAGCAAAGCTGCTGTCTGCTTCACTGAGCGTTTTGCCTGTATTAAAGGCAGCAGCCTTGGAACCAAACACTGCCTACATCACTAGTAGCAGTAAATTAAGGGTAATTTGTTATTGAACTCTTCTTGTGAATAAAGCACAACAGACAAACCCATAAAGTAAGAAAAGGCAGGAAACATTAATTTTATACGAATTAGTAACCATAGTAATATCTATGGATTTCCAGTGCTTTGTTCTTTGCAGCACGTGTGTGAAGTTTTTCCTGGATTTCTTATTATATGTGGTTTTGCTTCTTTTAGATACTAGCAGTAAGATGTTTGCAAAGGGCAGAAACCACTCACAGCATTTTGGGCTTTCTTTCACCCATAAGTGAGCAAGGGAAGTGGCACCACAGCAGCTCATCTCTCAACTGTGAGAAGGAATACCACTGAAAGCTAGGAGACATTTGGTGCACAATTAAAACCTCTTCAGTCTCTGGAGTCCTCTGTTCACAGCCAGTGTTGCTTCTATGCTGGTGGGCATGGTGATGGTCTGACTTCATGTTACTTTCCTCTCTGGTTTGCCTACTAAGTGAGTGGTGTTTCTTAACTATAAGCCATCAAAATTTTCCAACAGAGATGGGATTAGGTCTGTTGGGTTGAAGACTTTTCTCCTCTCCAGTCTGCTCTTCACTAGTCCTCTGTTAAGTACCCTCAAGAATGCAAAGCACAGGGAAACTTGAAATAATCTCAAGGTCTGGCCACTGCAACACTGACACAAACTCTTTCTACCCTTCTATATGATACTTTAGGGGACAGAGTATCCAGTCACATACATGTATGTTCAGTGAGGAATGGGAGTGGGGGATGCCTTTATGGCAAAAGAATTATATTTTCCCTTTGCTGCTTTAAGAAAATGTGAAAGGTTAATTTCACATCTTGTTAAACATATATATATTCACTTTGACCCAATTTGTATTTTGATGGACTTAAAAGTGAAACTGAGCAGTAAGCCAGACCTATGTGTGGAAGAGTAAAAGAGTGCCCCAATCCCTGTACTATTTGAGGGAGAAAGGTGTTATTTAATCTCAGTGACAATATTTCAAGTTAGTCTGTAATACATTTGTGGTTGGAGGTTTTTTCTCAGCTGTGGTATCTGCAAACATGGAAGTCACACTTACTGGAAAGAAAAATTTAATTGAAAACAATGATCATGAAGGGATTTAAGAGTTGTGGTGGATAAGTATCTGAACGTGAGCTCCTGAGGGATGCTCTGGTTAAGAAGATTAATGTGGTAGTAGATGGTGGTAGTAGTAGTAGCATGTTGATCTCATTATGCCAGACACATCATAAAGAGCCATAAGAGGTTTACAACCAATGCTTAAACTGAGCAGCAGGCAGGGCATACAAGCTCAGTATGTTCTGTGAGATGGAGTGGTTGAACACTGAAGTCGGGCAGTTTACGATTAGAAGTCAGATGCATGTGTTTGACAGTGGAACTATTCAACTACTTGAACAGCGTATTCAGTGTTAACAGTGAATTCTCTATCACTTGGCAGTTCTACATCAAGTCTGGAAGACTTTTAAAAGGGCAAGTTTTGGTACCCTTAGTGTTGCAGCCTTTGTTTACTAATTGCTAAATGAAAATTTATGTTGGTATTGTTTAGGAGGCCAAGTTAAAAAACAAACAAATAAAAACAAATAAAAAAGAGTCTTTCTGGCATTAAGATCTTTGAAGGTTTAGTCTCGGACAGTCAAGGGTGTTCTTTGTATCACTGTTTTTAACTTCTGTTACCAAGTCCATAGACCATCTTCTTCCCCCAGACACATCTATGAAAACACACTGTTCTTACATTTACTGCTGGTAGCAGACCAGTCCCTGAATTAGAAATCTCTCAAAGATGAAAGGAAAGGAGAAGAACTATTGATAATTTAATGATGTACTCTTAAAAGTAGAACTAGCTTGGGGATTTTGAAAATATTCTTGTATGTAGTGTAGGATGTGGGAAAACTGCAAAGCATTGTTAAGTCTGAGAATGAAATGTCAGGCTGCACAGAGCAGCCCCAGATCAAAACTGGTGTGTGATGTAGAAGCAATGTCAGCGATGTGTCGTATCTTGAGAATGATAACACTCTGCCCTTAGAAGCCATAGAGGTAGTAAGAGGTGGCTCTCTTCTCATGAAGTTTAGCAGGGTTTATCTTTTACTTTTGTCTACTGTCTTCCAATTAGGCTTCAGTTACCTAATAAACAAAAAGTGTTGTCCCCAGTCTGTCAACTACTTCCTGCTGGAAAGCTCCCAGGGCTGAGGTGCTGGAGCTGAGCCACCCTGGCAGGCACCCAGACCTGGCCAGCTGGCTGCTGCTGCTGCAGCCCCTGCCCTGGCTCCTCGCGGCGTGGAGGAGACATTGGCCTTTCACAAAGGCTCCAAAGACTCTTGGAGCAGCCATTTGTATCTCCAAAGCAGTGCAATAAGGCAGGAACTTGGATAAAGGTGAGCACCAGTCCATACCATCTGCACTTGTGCAGAGCTGCGTGTTGTCTGTCCCAGAGCTGGATGGCTCGGGAGCAGTTGGGGGGGCAGTGTTGTTATTTGTACAAGGTGCTAATTGTGCCCAGTGCTGTGCAGATGCTCGTTCTGAATGTTGTTCTTTTGGCTCATTGCTCTAGAGCAAAACCTCACATTTTTCCTGCAAAACCAAAACAAAATAGAGGGTGTTCTTTTCTTATCTTCAGACTTGGCAGATGTATCTAGCCTGGCACGCTCTCCAGTGTGATAGAACTAGGGAGCACAGATCAGGCCACCCTTTCTCACTGTGCATCTGTTAACAGGGTGAGGGGAGCAGAGAGGGTCAGCTCCCCCATGCTCTCCCCAGGCTCTGCTGCAGCCTGGCACCCTGCCCTAGGCTGCAGCCACCTGCCAAAAAACTGTTGTGTTCATTCACTCCTGCAAGGCTCCTCATTTCCTTCTAACTTTGTGTGCAATTGTCCAGCATCAGTCAGAGGAAAAAAAAATCAAGGTGAGTGGGTCACGATGCAGCTGCCTGAGGCTGTGCTGTGTGTTGGTTGGCATGGGCACTGTGTGTTGGTCCTACATCCATCAGGGTGATGGCATGTGTGCACAGTCACTGTAGGAATGGGCTTGATTTTGGCTGGAAGTGTTTGAGATGTTTCATGTGGCTCTGAGGACTGCAGTTCTTGAAGGGGACATGGTGTGACCTGCTCACAGTGGCCGGCAAAGCCATTCTGGCATTTATGAAACGTGAGAACGTCTACCCAAGTCACCTCAGACAGGTCTCGTTTTGATCCATTTAAAGGTATAAATGAGCTTTATTAATCAGAGTGCCAATAAGCCATGCATCCCTGCAGCAGATGCAATGTGCCTGAGAAAAGCATGCAAGAGCTGCCTCCTTCCACAAGCTGACAGTCTAAATTCATCTGTGAATGAATTTAGAGCTCAGTGCTAGCAGATTTGGGCAGCAGTTGGGCTAATGACATATACCTAAAAATCACTAGACTCGGAGCTAGCAGGGGTAATGGAGTATCTTGAAAACAGGGTGGTGAAGCCTGCTGGCAGTCAGCAAAAACAATGAGTCCTGCAGAGGCCATTACAAAAGCTCAGTATCTGCCAATTATTACTACATATGTAACACAGCTATCCCCTTCACTTCCCAAAGTGAGATGAATGTGGTGAACTCAGGTGCTGTTGTAGGCTATCAGACACACTTTAATTCTGTCTGGACGTGTCTGGTGTGGAGATGGGTTGGCAAGTCCTTGAGTTCATGGCCCTATCCTACTTGCGAAGGGTTTTATCTCACTGTTTGGAGACCAAGCCCATCCCTTTGCTCTGTAGTAGAGGACCATCCTCCTAGCAGTTACTGCTGAAATTTCAAAGATGGTCCTGGCTGAGCAGTGAGGGATCTTCCATAGCTCTGTTCCTCTCCCTGCTGTTGTCTTGGTGTCCTCTGGCTGGTTCTGGTGTTGGTGGTGCCATATCTTGGTGGTACATAAATGCTTGGAGAGACCCTGGAGCTCTGCAGAAATAGGGCTGGCTACTGGCCATATACAAGTGTACTCTGTGTCTGATTTGTTCCTCTGTGAAATGAAAGTAACATGAATTTCACTTCTACGCCTTTGTGAGCCATTTTAAAGGTGAAGGATGTTTTCTTTCCAATGTTTCCATGTATTAGATTAGGAAAGTAGTCAAAATTAAACACGCCACAGTGGGTAGATGCTTTGGTTGTAGCCAAATGGGTTTCCATAAAGTGATGAATTAATGAAATGAAGTAGTGAGGATCATCACATTGTATTGCCAGAACAATGGGAGATTCGTAAAATGATCTGCTTGTAAATAACTTGTGATATCTGCTATGTGATGCTACTAATTGACTCTTTCTATAATAAACACTTTCTTTTAGAGGAAGAAAGTAGAAAGTTGGACTGTCAAAATATTACTGAATATTATTAACAAAAAATTTTTATTTCTTAGCATTTTTAAACTGTTTTATAGTGATTATGGAAAATACCACAGTAGTTTTAATTATAAATATAAACATCTTGCAATATCTCTAGCATTATTTTGACTGGTTTACAGTATGATGAATGCAGAATGGCTGTGCAGGTTTTAAAATTGGAATTCTTCGTGTAAATATCTTACATGAAAATCTTAGTGTGATATATATTATTTTTAATGTGTCCCACATGTAAAAAATTTAACTAAGCAAGTGGTTTTAGATTTCCTAAAGTACAGTACTGGAAGTAGTTTTGTTATAAAAGTGGAGTAATTATTTTTTTGATTTCTAAGGTAAACTGGGGATCTTTGAAGTAACATGACAGAGTTCCCTTGATACGTTTTTTTTTCAGTCAAAATAATACTTTCTTGAAATTAATCCCTTTTTGAAATGTATTGACAAAATTTGTGGTATTTGTGGTAAAAATAACTCGTACTGAGGACAGGGGAATGTTTGAAAAAAGCTAGAGAAAGCATAATCCCAGACTGTCCTATTGTTTAGAGAATTTGCTTAACATTGCAGTGCTGGGGATCAGTAGAATAAAGTTGTCCCTTTTCAGGTGAATACATCACCATTTGATAATGAACCATTTTGGAATGATGATGATGAAGTTGATGTCTCTGTTAGAGAATGAAAAGAAACTAAAATCTCACAATTTGTGCTCTTCAGTTGTCCTTGCTGTTAAATTAATATCAATCAAATGAAAAGAGCCTGTTTCTCATAATGTTCTGCTGAATTCAGAGGGTGCAGAATAAATGCTTATTAGGGAGTCTTAAAATATAATGAAGTGACAGCATAAAAGATGGTTTTCTCTCTTGTTGAAGTTTAAGGGAGAGAGAAAAACCTGGCCAATACTGGAATTTACTGCAAGTGCAGTCAGTATGATTCCAGCAGTGTGTGTGTGTGTGAGCCTACCCATAGCTCATTAAAGGATCAGGGCCTGGCTTAGGAAACTAAATCCTTATTTTAGCAATGTTATGTGCAGTACTTCAAATCAGAACTTTGTTTCTTGGCTGATAAAACAAAGCTTGGATCCAGCTACCTAGGGTTTGATTCTGCATTTCTTGCACATCAAGGAATTTGGCTTTACAGGGAATTTTCAGCTTTGAAAGAAATCCTTGGATTAAGCTCCTGAATGATTAAAATTTAAGTGCTGTCAGATTTCTACATATAAAGTAAAAATAAAATAAAAATTAACATTTAAAAAAATAATACCTACAGTCTCCAGGACCTGAGGCAGACTTGGTGCATTGTAATGGAAATTTCAGTCCCATGTGTCACAGTAACTGCAGAACAGCAATGTTTTAAAATAGCCATAATGACACTGTTGCTGGTGGTGAAGGGAAAATATCACAAAAGCTTTCTTTCCTTAACATGTCTAATAAAGCTTAAGAATATGTAGCCAAGTAATATCTTGTTAATTTTGTATGTGTTTGAAGATTGTTGATGGCTACTTGAAAAGAGAGAAAAAAGTGTTTGCTTTAGCATCTGAGTCTGGCACATCCTGATGGCAGACTCAAATTTTGGCCAAACAAAAGAAACTGCAAGCCTTGTGGAATGAATTCCACATTTTTAAAATCTTTGTGACCCAAGAAACAACTTGGAACTGGCATTCCAGTTTCCAACAGATAAAAGTTTTTTGGATCAAATACTGATAATGTTGCTTATGTAGTAAAATGGGTGATTCTGGATCTTTTGTTTGTTTGTTTTGGGTTTTTTTTGATAGCATGAGAATGTTTTAAATATGAGAGCATAATGTCTCCATTATTCAAATAATCTTAGGATTTGGTGTAATTCTGTTTGTAGTTCAATACAGGAAATTATTGCATTATTTTGAGGCCTGGGTTTATTTAATTATTATTCATTTATTTAGGATTTTTTTTCTCTCCCATAAATTCAATTTCATTTATTGGAGCTTTTTTAAAAAACTTAATGCATAAGAAAGTTTAAAGATTAAATAGTGTGTGCTTCTCTGAATGTTTAAGATAACTGAGCAGTGATCTTCAGTATAGATAGATTTAAGAGAAAACATTAAAAAAAAAATCACTTTACATTTGTAATGTACTTAATTCACATTTAAACCATCTAAAACAAGGTAAACATTTTGATGCATTATGCTAAAATTAGAAAAAAAAAAAAGCAATAAGATTTTAAGATGTTATAAAATGTATGAAGTGTTGACACAGGCATTCTTAGTTTTTTATTTGCCCTTTTTGGTTTGGTAGTATAAAAATATCAGTATTAGTGCACTAAGTAAGTCCAGACTAGAACTCTGAGAAAGCAATCAAATTGTGTAAGGCTCACAGTAGAAAGCAAAACCTCTTGGAATAATAAAAAACTTGCAGTATTTATGATTTTGAGAAGTCCTTTTTGCAGGTTACAGAACAAATGAAGTCATATGTTGCCTCTTCTGATTTTGATGGTAACAAAAGCAACCATTTCAGAATATACAGTGGTGTTAGAGCAATCAGAGACTGCTTTCTTACCATAATGTTAGCATCATCTCAGCATGTGGTGCCAGAAAGGTTCTCTTTCTGTAGCATACCACTAATCCTGCATTGTCTTTATTATCTTTATTTTCTGAAACTTGCCCATGCTGATCATTCACGTGCAGCAAAGATTAAGGGTGGAACACTGAGATCTTCAAATACTGATAAACTACATTAATATTAGGATACCTTATAAACTCTTTAACTTCCTATGAATTCCATGTTGCAGTCACCCAGCAATGCATGTTAGTATAGAGATGTACAGTAATACCAAATAAATAGGGGTGTAAAATATCACTTGGGAAGAGGAAATGATTTATAGCTCTGCAGTAACAAGAAAATTTCATCTCTGGAATTTATTATTTATTTATGGATATCTTTTTATAAAAGCAGATTTTACAAGTACCCATCACCCTTTTTGGATGTAAGAAAAATACGTGCCTGAAATATGTCTGTACTTCTTAGAGCCTGTAAAAATGAATTGCAGATATAAACCAGAATGGTTGATTGGCACAAGCAGTTACTAGGATGTAGACTTGTGATTTGTGCTTTAAATTAACTTTAGGCAAGTGAGGACACAAACTCTGCCTGCAGTGAATCTTTGTTACTGCAAAAGCTCCCAAACACAGAGAATCTGTCTTCTGCAGTATCTCACCTTACAGATCTAGCTGTAAAAAATGTCTGTTACGAAATGTAGTATATAACCTGTAAGTAATAGAAACTAAGAAGTTAGTAGTGAGTGGCTTTGCAAAAATTGAATATGAAAAAGACTGAGAATCCAATTACGTCATCTTTACATTGAGTGCTTTCTCATATGAGTATTTCTGTTGAAGTCATTTCACATACCTCCCAAAATGACTCTTTCAAAATAATTACGAAATCATTTTCAACAGTGAATAAATATGTAAAGGCTCACCAGTGATTTTAAGGGTTGAAAAAAAGAGCCCTTTGTGTTAGATAATTTCATTGCTCTATGTTCACAAGTGATTAACTCCCCAATGAGATTTGATTGCTTTTTGTATTCAGACTGAAAAAAAAAATGTAAAATGAGCAAAAATATTGTATTTTGAGTGCTGACTATGGGGCAAATTTAACATATGCTTTTTGGAACATCACAGTGATTTGTTGCTCACCATATTTACCACACATGTGCAACACGGTAGCCTGCCAAAATGCACACAATAGTTACATGACGGGTCACTGAAAAAATAGATTTCAAACAGATTATCTAAATATTTAATTCACATACAGATATTGGACCTCTTCTAAGACACTGTGGTCTATTAAGGAAAGAATAATATATGTTTTATTAGAAACACACACTGCCTGGGGACCCAGTTCCTTCTTCCCTTCATGTAAATGAGAGCAAGCCTTGACTTAAGATGCAGATCTAGAACCCAGTCCAATTACATGACAGGTAGGAAGGCACTGGAAAACCTCTCTTCTCAGGTAGAAGGAAGATGCAGGCTTATCCTACAATGAGATGAGTGGACATGAATATAATTGCTGTCCTCTTGTCCTTCTAATGCCTCTCACTGTGCAGGAGGCAAACGGAGGGGAATGTTTGAACGTTTGCCTGGGTCTGCCCTCCATGTGTGACTCTGTTCAAATCCCACCTACCCCCTTCTGCAGCAGAAAAAGACTGTTTTGTAGCTTCAAGACCTTCTGGCCCTGCATGGTAACAGGGCAAGATTACTATCTAACCATGGATTTTCTGTAGCTGAGCAGTTAGTGACAGCTGAAAGACGTTCTTATCGAATGCACTGTATTAAGAAAATGGAAATCTATTCAGAGAGACATTGTGTCATAGTCTTCTGGTAAATAACTGTTTCACAAGTCATCTACGTGATTAATGGGGCATTGGAGCAGGTCCTTCCAGACCTCCTTACTTTCACAATCAAGTCGTTCCTTTCCACGTGGACAGCTCAACTCAAGGAACTGACTCCATTCTTACCCTTAGCTGGACCAAGTGTGGCCCTTCTCAGGAATCATAGAATCATAAAATCCTAGGGGTTGGAAGGGACCTCGAAAGATCATCTAGTCCAACCCCCCCTGCCAGAGCAGGGTCACCTAGAGTACATCACACAGGAACACATCCAGGTTGGAGCATGGCACTGTTCTGCCCATGCAAATCAATGCCTTTGGTGTAGTTTTTGTGGAACTGCAGGATTGTTTGTGGTCAGCCTTTGGAAATACACAGGGAAGTCCTGTGCTGTCATGGGGACTCTGCTGGTCCTCTCTCTCTGCATTGGCATTGCAGGAAACAGGGCTATGAGGTCTAATGCATGTGTGTCTGGGCAGCTCAGTATGGTGACACTGGTTCTCTTACTGGGCAGAGTTGTTAATTTGTTCCTTTAATTGTATCCCAAGGTAGAAAACTGCCCTAACTTTGGCAGAGTTGAGCAGTGGCCATTACCAGATGAGCAAGCATTGATTCTGGGCTACAATGTCTTGATTCTTGCCATATTTCATTATTTTAAAAATAAATAGGAGGAGCCCTTGCTGCCTCCCATGCCTGCTACCATCTTGGTTTGCTGCCACGTGCTCTTAAACTCTAACACAAAAGCATGGGCTAAATTAAGAGGTCCCCAAATGGTTTTGCTTGGGTACTGCCACTAACCATTGGCTCCCAGATTTATGCCAGGGTTGAACCCTGGTATTCATCTCTGTATTCTTACTGCATATTCTTTCTATTCAGAGCTGTGACCCCAAGCCTTCTATTCTATTTTGTGTCCACCAGGAGTGCTAGGTCCATATCTTCAGTGATGACCATCATGGCCCCTTGAGCTCCCACACAGCCTGGGGTAGGAGTTGAAATGCTCTGCTGTCCTCTCCACGTACAGCAACTGCTGCTACAGATAATGGGTATGGCAGGAAAGCCTTCAAAGCACAGCGAACCCTATTATTATAGCCTGACATGATATCTACATATACAATGGGCTTAAGAGCTGGATTTCTTTCTGGATTTCTAATTTTTTTGTTATTCTTTAAGAATATTCTAACAGTTGTTTTTGAGAAAAAAAGTGAAAAAAGTCTGGACACAATCCTTACTCTTGATTCGTAACTGAGTATGTCAAATACTGAGGACAAGGTAGCATAAAACCACTCAATGTCAGGTGTTTGTATTTGATTTACATGCTATCAATAAAAAGCAGCAAAGAATATCTGCATTTTATGTAATAAAACTTAAAATACAAAGTCCAGTTTGAAGGTAAAAAAAAACCTATTTAAAATGTGCCTAGATGTGGGAAAAAAGGCTATTAGATTTGTCATAATAACTGTGTCTTTGATATATATGGTAAAGGCAAGACTGTTGACACTAGAGAGACTGAAATTAATACTTGTCTATTAGTCCAAGGCCAGAAGTTTTTGCCTCAAACCATAATAATTGATTCACTAGTGCATTTGTCTAATGGCCCTGCATTATTCTGTAGTGTGCCAGAATGGATGTTGCACTCACAGTCTCCCTGTGTTTTGGTGTACATTGTAATTCTGATAGTATTTACAGCAATGTAAAATAGGAAAAACTGCTGAAGTCAGTTGGTGGCATTTGAATAAAATGGGTACAAATCATAATCAGTTCTGTGGGGCTCAGGGGATTTAGGACAGAGATTTTCAGCCACGAGAGAAGCTTTTATTCATCCCCAAAATATCTCTTTCAATATTTTTTCTGTCTGTTTCTTATTTCAGAATTACGGTTTTTAGGAGTGAAGTAGAAGAGTTAGCAGGGTGAATCTCCAGAAAATTCCAAGTGATTTGTTAGAGAACATTTTATTAGGACTAACTAATCACCAATGCAATTATCTGTGGGTATTAAAAGTGACATTTGACATATTTTTATTTCCTGCATTCATGTATTGAGATCATTGATAACCAAACATTACTAGTAGGCAGAGGTATAAGAACTTTGCCTAGTGAGGTGCGTAAATCTATGTTTGGACTTCCTGGATAACAATTTACTACATAGGAATTACAAAAATGTGTAGTTTGCTTTGGAGGGAAAGAAATGCATTTAGAATAATTCGGCTCTTTCAATGTTGACAAAGACTTTCACTGTTTAGAAGATAAACAGTAAATTTAATTTGCATAATTAACTTAATCTTTTTAGATTTTAATGTAGTGTGTCACGAGTTCCCAGGCTTGTAAATGAGGTTTTACTAGTAGAACTCTTATTGCTAGGACATATACCATTTCCTCCTAGCATCAGTACAGAGTGAAAATCTTTGGTTCCTTTGTCTCGGGGCCAGCAGAAATGTTACTGTTTTTTCTTCTCTTGAGGGTTGCTTTAAAAATTGTAATAAAAAAATCCAACTCCTATGTAACGGTTGAAAGTCTATCACTTTGCAGAAAAATAGATTGTACTTCTAAGGACCTTCTGCCATAAGGACTCTGTTGTAAAGATGCCTGCCTTTAAAATGCAACTTTTTTTGTTGGATGAACAGCCTAATGTTCCATGCATTGTACTAGTAGTAGCATTTTATGCAACATTGAAAGACTCAATTAATTTGCATAATTCCATGAGTATTACCATGACTTTAAGGTAGGTTAGCTTGCTCAGGAGTCTTACATGCCCAATATATATGTTTGCCATTTTGACAAATTAATCATTTCTGAGAACAATTAATTATACTTATGACAAACTGAACCTTATACCCATGGGTCTTAAATTTTTATAGCAGAAATCTAATATTAATGTGTATAAGATCAGTGATTTAGTGAGTACCTTAACAGTCAACAATGCCTAAGGCTGAACAAAATTAATATTTTGTTTCCCATCTGGTGACTTCAGTAAAATTAATGAGGAAGGGTGCCTTTTGTAATACATAATAGAAATAAATTTACAATATTTAACCCGGGGATTCTACTGACATCAGCATTTAGATATTTGGTCTGTTTCCCAGTCTGGTGGATGAGCCATGCTGTCTGCTTTATTACTGTAAATATCAATACTTGTAATCCTGGCTGTATAAGGGACTTACATTTTTGCTGTTGCTGGCAAAGGTAGACAATGGGATTAATTCTCTTGTATGATGAAATTCCTAATCTTAGAATGGAACACTTGTTTCTGCTAAGGTATTATTTGGATATATAAAATATTTGATCTGTCTACAAATGAAAAAAATCTGACAGCATCTACAGCTTCAGTGCTAGAAACCAAATAAAACCTGGTGGGGGAAAATGAATGATGGGCCATCAACATGCAGAATTATATATATTAAAAGCAGCTGTGATCATATAACTACAAGCTGAAGTTCCTGTGTCTGTAAGATCTGGAAATGGACCCCCTGTACTGCGAAGGAAACCATCAGAATTGAAGCTTATCACTTGGACCATTTAGAAGCATCTAGTGCTTGAGGAGTTGCAATTTTTTTTCCCTGCTAGTAAACTCTTCGCCTCTTGCCACTTTGACTTTGGTGCACAGATCATCACCAAAATGAACCCTACCAGCAAAAACACTTTCATTCACCTCTTCCTGTGCTGTTTATTTTGGGATTATTAGTTCTATTTTTTTAAATGACTTCAGGTTTTTCAAGAGCAATTTTTACTAAAGGCAGTGGCAAACTTCCAGTTGACTTCCCTGGTACAAGATCATACCCCTGTATTTGAACATCTGTTAAAGGTCTGAATGGAATGGTTTTCTTAGCTAAAATATCATCTGACAATTCCTGTGAATTTTTTGTAATACACTCCGTCTGAAACACATTGCAAACCAGGTTTTAGTTGCTAAAAATACTTGTGTAATAAATAGTTGATCTGCAAAAATAAAAGTGAGATAAGATGTTACCCGTGTGTTATGTATATATACTCTTTGATTAGGTTTTCTTTTTAGCAGGAATTGCAGATGAAGTGTAAAAATAGCATAAAACTCAGCTACACAGGGCAACTCAATTTTTGCTTAAATGGGAACAAACAACCAAATGTTGTGCTGTGTGGTTTCCTGCCATTAATTTTAACACTTGAAATATCTTCTATGTCTAGTGAAAAAGAACTTCTGTTAAGAGATGTTGCATGCCACCTACTGTACTTTAGGGTAAACCCCAGTGTTTTTCAGTCTTGACAATTCAACAATGGTGGCATTAGTAATAGACTTAATAAAAAGGATTATGTGCCCAAATAATCTTACTTAATTGTGTAATAGGTCTGATACAATGTGTGTATATAGCAATACACTAATCTATGCATGTGGGGACTGAGAGGGAGACAGTATAATGTGGTATATTTTATAGTTTGAAATTACAAGTTAGTCCAAACTATTATTCCAGTAATTAACATGTTTTTTTTTTTTTTGACCAAAAGAAAAGCATTGAGAAAATACCACTCAGATAACAAAATCTAATATTTTCTGATGGGGCTGGGGGGGAAGTGTTTTTGAAGTTCCTATAAAAACAAAACACTCAGTGCATCACATTCTGTATAAATCTGCATTATTAATTCACTGTAAAATAGATCCAGTTGGAGTACTTGTTTTTTTTTTTTTTTTTGCATTAAATTAGTCCTTTGATGTCCTTTAATGCTTCGATTTAGCCTCTAATTTGTCAGAGCACAAATGCACCAGCAGCTGTTGAAAATACTGCTTTTGCAGTAGTGTTGCTGGCCAATAAAATCCCAACAAGTCATCTTCCTATCTGGCTGCACAAAATAACACTGAAAAAATAGTCATCTCTTTGAAGTATCACTCCAATTATAGGTTTTAACCCCACAGGTCACAGTTTGATTATTTACACAATGCTAGTGTAATTCTCTCTCAATTCTAGGCTTTCTGTACTTCCAAAGCATTCAGCAGCTCCAGTGGAGGAAATTTCAGACGGCTGCTATGATGGCATTGACCTGTGTTTGATAGGGTTAGACAGCATTTGGCTGATCACTGTATGTTTTGTGCATTATTTAACTTTCTGTAACATTACTTAATAGTGAAAGGAAGGATATTTGGGTTATGTTTCATCTCTTTTGAAATTCATTTAAATCCATTTCTTCCATGATATTGTATTTATCATATGTAATGTAAACTCATGGTCTGCTGGTCAAAAGTGCATTATTTGACTAAAAAGAAGAAGGAAAAAAAAATTTGCTAACCTTACATTGTAAGTTTAGTCACATGTCTCTCTATGCTGGGGTTAAATGCCAGTGTTGAGGCTTGACAGTAAAAATGGGCAAATCCACCATGCTGGTTAAATCGTCTAATTTTATTACATTAGAGATTTCTTGGCAAATGCATCTGCCAGCAGGAAAGATAAATGCTGCCTTTGCACCGAGGCAACAAGCTCTGTTTTTCACTCTTCTGATAATATTTTCTCTGCATTTGCATCTAAAAGAATGTGGAAGAAAACAATTTTTTAATTGTTTACTGCACTGACAACCAATAATCAGATTCATTTCATGTTATTGGGAAATGTAAGAAAATTACCTGTCCAGTGGAAACTGAGAATTTATTTCTAATTCTTGCTTTTCCATTAGACCCTCTACTTACTTTTGGAAGAAAGTTTATTAGTTTGCTAAAGGAAGGCTTGTAGGTTGGCTCAATCTATTCTATACTGCAGTTTCTATTAACTGCCACTGAGTAATTCCTTTAGTTGTTGCTAAACACTCAAAGACCCAGTTTGCTTCCTCTCTGTCCAAAGGATCTGATGATATTAGTCTGAGCAGAAACTTTAATGCAGAACAAGCAGCTTACTTGCCACTTGTGATTTTATTCCTAGCAAGTGTGATGGTGCAAGTTTGCCCTGTCAATTCTTTCTTTGCTTTGCAGTATCCTCCTTATTCCTATTGTTGCTGCACTTGTTGCATCACAGCCTAAATCTAGCAATAAAAGTATTAGATTATAGTCCATGCTCTTGTGTGTTTGCACAGAGTTCACCACAAAAAGGACACAGTGTGGATCCTTTAATAAACACATAATAAATAACTGTTGACAAAATAGTTCGTTTTCACCTGATCTTTAGTGCTACAAGAACACAGTATAACTTGAAAGTCTCTGGGTTTTCCTGAGCTGCAAATAATTTAAGTAGTTAGAGAAAGGAAGATGGTATTTTAAAAAAAAGGTTGGCTTGTATATTTTTTCCAGTTTTACTTAGTAACAACACAGAGCAGCCACATTACTTTAAAACTGATGTAGTAAAATGGCCCTGAATAATACATTGTAGCTCTGACCAGAAATGTTTGCTTACTCACATAAAGTAATTTGCCTCTTAGCACAGCTGGGTTTCCTTTTCCGAGTGTTTTATTTTTTATGAAGTAAAGAGAAAACATTATTTTTGTAAATCAATGTTTTAATCTAATTGATGACAAGTCAATGGCCTAGAATAGCAATGGTTACTTCAAAACACCTCTCAATTTGCACATTTTAGGGCCTACTAAGCTAGGGAACTGAAGCATGAGGCAAATGAAAAAATATGAAGTTCATAATCTATGGAGACCTGCATGTGTACAGCCATAAAAGCCACAACTGCCAGCTCAGGTGGAAAAATGTTGAAGTGAGAAATGTATTCAATAAATAGAAAACACAGCATGGAGCTGAAAAGTGTGCATGAGAAACTGGTTAGGAGATTCGAATAATGGAAAAGGAAACAGATGGAGCATGAGTGTACATTAAACAGTAGTGTTCATAGCTTGTGACATAAAGTATTCCTCTGGGAGTCTAATTCTTAACTATCTTGAAATTCATTCAATTTAAAATATCATGGTCTTGTTATCATCTCATTTTCTTGAAATTTCATTGAAAATATTATTGTGATGGACTGCACTTTGTACTCAGAAATATATGCCAACAAAATAAAGCAGGGTATGAAAGGACTCAGACATTGGTCTGGCAGAGTACATCACCCTACTCTCATTTGTCTCCTGCATCTACTTCAGTAAAAGGTGACTTAGACCTTGGTGTGCACCTAGGAGTCTGTGTCCTGCTTCATGTACATCTCCTTGCAGCAGGACTCCCTTGGGGATGACACTTGGTGGCATTTGTCACCTCCTGCAGTGAGCAGTGGCCCAGGGAGGAAAAGGAGGAGCCTCTGCCCTAGGTGGGTGCTGCTTTGCCCAGAGCTGGGTTGGGAAGGACCTGGGGAGCCACAAGCATGCTGTGGTGTGCCAGGAGGGCTGAAAGACTCCTGAGTCCTCTCTTTGTAAGGCTGACCTGAAGACATTGCTAGAGTTTGCTTGGTTGCTTAAACCAAAGGAAGGACAGAGGGAGGCAGCTCCTGACTTTGCCAGACAAGGTCTGTTACTTTTCTGGTGTTTCAGCTTCCCTAGCTGACAGCAGGCATGGTGAAAAATTCCTGAAGGAACTAGGCAAAGAAAGTTACTCTGCTTGGGAGTGTGCTGTTGGGGAGCTGGGGAAGGCCTGAGGATGGAAAGTACAATGGAGGAATGAACTCCATCAGACCAAGGTGAAGGGGTGCTTGCAGACAGGAGCTGCCCAGTCACAAGCAGTACATGGCAGGGAAAAGCGCAAACTTGTACAATGAGTTAGGGAGAGGGCTTGGGGAAATATTGAGCATCAAACTTCAGGATTTCTAGAAAACAGAAAACTGTGTCCTTACCACATGGTGTATCTCTCCTCTGCAGTGTGAGGTATGTGGAGGGGGCAACTGTGATAGCCAGGGAAGGCAGTGGGGCACAGTGACCCCTGCCCACCCATAATCTCCCTCCTGAGATAGCCAACAGAGATCCCCCTGATCTACTCACCCTGTAGCTGCTGGTCCAGAGTGGGAAGGGCTCTCAAGTTACTGCAACACTCTTGATCTCTGTACGTTCCACATCTAAAGTGGGAGCCAGTGTGGGATAGCAGACTCTGTCCTTCTAAGTGGAACACGACCTCAACTTTCTCTAAGCCACACAAAGGCTGTAGACCACAGTTGGGTTTCTGTGGGTTATCCTGGGAAAGGCTTTCAATCTGTGGGGGCTGAGAGGTAATTTAAGCAGCCACATTCCAGAATAGTGCTTGTGAAACATGCACCTCATAATTTTGTGTTTAAGAGGTGCCACAGATTGCATAGAAAGTTATTAAATGATTTTAGGGACCTTAAAAATACTTTTTGTTTTTTCATCTCTTCCCCATCTGCAAAGCAGGTGTCCAGCATTACAAGCCAACAGAGGGAAAGAAACGTTACTCTCCATAAAATGTTATGAATAGACTATGGTTCTACAAAAGAGAGTTCTGTGCATAAAGCAATATAAAGATGTAATATCTCAGGTTCTTTCAGGGGTAGGAACATTGCTACTGTCATTTCTTTGTACTAACATCGTGGCTAGGACCCTTAGTTGTGCTCCAGGGTTTGCTTGCTAGGTGCTGGGTTTAACCGGTGTAAACAGACCCTGCAAAGGGTGGACTATGGTGTGTCCTTTTTGCAGAATTTTGAAGCATTTGTGACCAGCTCCTACTGCAAGGGATAATGCTGGACATAAACATAGCTCTGGAAGGAGCAACAGATTTCTGTTTACCAGTTGTAGAAAAAGGTGTGGTGGTGTTTGGTGTTTTGTTTTTTTTTTTTTTTTCTGACAGGCTTTGAGGGCTGCACTAAGTAGCTGTGGAGTAAGTGCAGATGAAGTGGGACACGAAATTACAACTTTTTACTGAATTACACAGGTGTGTCTATAAGCCAGGTATGTGTGTGCATTTTCTTTCTTTATACTGCTAGATTTTGTTTTCCTTAAACCAGTAATGGAGATATTTCTACATTTGAGCGTTAAATATTTCTGAGCCATATCAGGTATTAAATCACTGGTATCTTACCTACTAGCTATAAAGTATTTTACTATTCTGACAACGGTGTTCTTATATGAACAGAGTATTAGTCTTTCATGGAAGGAAATTCTATGATTCTGATTTTTTTTTTTTTTTTTCTGGCCTTGAATGCTGTGCATGCACTTGGAAACAAGATTTGGCCCATAATCTTTATTTGAAAATGTGTACACCTGGGAAGAGTGCAGGATGTCAGCTTTCCACAGCCTAATTAAAGTGTACTGTAGTGCAGGACTTGGCAAGGAACAAACATTTACAGGAAGGTTGTACTGTGAGAATACTGCATACTCTGCATGAAGAAGCAAAAGTTGGCCTGCATCACTCTGATTTGCTCTGCTGAATAGTTGATTATTAAGATGCAAATAAATGAGAATGAATTGTAGTCTGACAGTTGGAGACAGTAATTTTAATTTCTTATATATAAGCATGTTTAAAGGCTGATGGATTTTATTCTAGGGAAACAAAAGATCAGCTTGCAGAATTGGATAATACACATCTTGTACCACTCTATTTAGGTCTGTGTATCCAAATTCCTTTTGTATAATAAAAGGTACTTTTTACATGTTTAAGCAAAGCATTAACTGATGAATATGAGCATTAACACTGGAGCTGAAGATAAGGTCTTCTAGTTGCTTCATTCCTACTGTGGAAACAACTGAAGCCTCTTCTAAAATACAGACTGTCCATTGTGCTGCACTGAGAGCATGTGAACAAATTTAATATGGTTCTTGCTTTTGTCTACAAAATAGTAAGCTAATTCTTACTGCTGGGCTTATTTGACTTTTTGTCCCCTGTATAAAGACTTCAGCTATATAAGCAGTGATTGCAAATGTAGAGTGTTGAGGCTTCTTGCTCTTTAGGCAGAAATACCCTTTTGATTAGTGCCTCTCTCTCCCCAGAGCAAAGATTTGTCTCACTGTGGTGATTTTTTGTGGTATATAGCCCTGGCTTCCGTGTTCCTTCTGCCCCAACACATGATAGCAGGCAGCCCTTCATCACTCAGGATATGTTGTTTTGGAAAGGTCATTCCTCCCACTGGGCAGAGAAGGTTCAGCTTTCCTTTGCTGGGGGAGGATCAGGCACTCCAGGATCTGCCTGAGTCTCTGCCTTACTTAGGGTCTGTTGTTTCGTTCACTTCTATGAATATAGGGGCATCTAAATAGTGGTGCATGTTGTTCCTGTCATCTAAAAAACCTCTGTGGGTTACTTGCAATCAAAAAATTAATTCATGTCTGTTTGTAATGCTGTTTCTCCTGCATATTTTGCTCTGCGTGATGTTGGTCACTCATCTGTGGCTCTGTCTTGTTATTGCTAGCCTGAGTTTCATTTCCTTGGTGACTCTCAGTGACTGCCTCCTTTACAGGATCCAAAGTGATCCCTTCACCCATATGCGCTTGTGTAGGGATACAAATCGAACAGAGGGCAACTCAGCCAGTTTCTACTGCCTGGATAAGCAGGAAACAGGGTGAAGGCACAAAACATCTTAAAGGTTTCTGGGCGAGGAGGCTATTTTGCCCGTGCTGTTCAGTGGTGTGAGTTGTGGTATTGGTTAGGCAGGTTTGGGGGTGTCCCAGTGATCCAGGGCAGTTGTCCATCATCTGTTCAAATGGGCTGCATCAGCAGTGCCTGACACTGTGATTGCCTGTCCAGAAAACCCCAGGCTTTCAGCTCTGGGGAGTTTTTTTCTCTCTCTCCTGTGGCAAGCACTTAGCTGGCATTCTTCCTTGTGTGTTGCTTCTCACTTTTATTGGTAATTAAGAATTTAATTAAAACTTATTTTTGATTCTCCTGCTGCTAGTGGCCAGACTCATAGTAAAATCTGTGACACCAAGTTAAGGCTTATATATATAAAATACATGTTTCAGTGCTACTCCAATACTGTTTTAACAGTTACAAGAATGCTGTTATTAAATAGAAAAAAATTGATCTTATTTCTAAAAAGTATCTAGTGATATTCCTAATTGACTTTGCATTATTTTCATTAAGCACTAGAAATTAAAGTAGGCTGAATTTTCTGTTGTAAAGGACAACTAGATTTTTTCCTAATGTTGAGAAATTAAAGCAGCATCTGTGGGAAAAATATTAGAGAAGCAGTGATGCTTTAAAAATGTTCTTAAAATCCCTGTTGAGGAGAGAAAGACACAGTCTTGTGGTCAGTTCTAGGTCTTGATCTTCTGTTCACAGGAGTAAAGAGGAAAGTTTCCACTTGTTATAACAGTTCTTCAGTAGGCAAATATATAGCTTATTATGGACAAAGATGGGAATTTCAGATATGGAAGATTCAACTGACAGTATTTTAGACATGTCCCTTCTAATCAACACTCTTTTTTTTATCCCAACTATCTTTTCCCAAATTATGCATTATGACAAATATTTTTCTCTAAATGAGATTAGGAAACAGCAGCTCTGAATGGGGTCAGGTCTTACGTATGAAAAAGAAAACTCGTTTACAAGATGGACTATCTTTGACTTAAATATAGAAACAACACAGTAGTATTTCAAGTGTAGGTTATGATGCCAGGTTTAACTCCCCAGTCATCTTTAATTTGTCATATGTACTGTGATCCTAAGAGATGCAAAAATCTTTTCATAGTAAGTTAATTGCATGACTGATATCTAATTGTTTGATTTTTGTTATCCTTACTGCTATATGCTTCAGAGCAATAAATTGTTCCCTATTCTGTATAGGACCTAACCACATACTTTTGTACATAATTGAATCAGGTCCATTCAAAATACCTTTGGCTTTTGAAGCAGTATCAATATTTTCCATGAGACCATGTGGAAGGCCAGGCATTACATGATGTGAACACCATGGCAAACTATTCATGTACTAAAGGGGCTGAAATCAGTAAATTCACATTTTCAAATAACCCTGAGCACACTTTCTTGTTTCATCCAGAAGATTATTAAAATAATAACTAGCAAATTTGTCTTTAGGTTTTAAAAAATCTAAAATACTTCAGACCAGTTTTTGGTAATACATGAATACTATGTAGCTCATGCAATCCCATGAAATAGAAGGGCAGGATTTTTCCTTCTGTGCTCTATGAAGTTTCCTGCACTGAACTGGTCAACATTTAGGCACTTGTTTTTAATTTAGAACTTTATTGGAACTGCTTAATCTCATAACATGTAAATACTGTCAGGGTCTTACCTACAAGCTCAGGGTCTTAGATGTTAGTATTGCTCTGTTTAGCAGAGTTAACATTATCTTTAAGTATATTTAAGGTATAATTTTACCCGAATTTATTGCATTATATTAACTTCTAGATGAGATTTAGGTTACAACCTCCCAGCAGGTTTAGGCATGTTACCTGTAATCTTTCACATGCATATGCAGTTTATCATAGGAAGAACTCCTGCTTTCACATCAGTCATATTTTAGGACTCACAATTGATATATCAGTCACAGCATAAAATGCTATCATTCCTCTAGACCAACTGTTTACCAGAGTATAACACAAACTCTCCTCCTGTGTCTCATTTCATCACACTGTTCCACATAGTGATGTTTCAATGTGAAATGAAGTTTTTTCATGCTGTGCTTCTGAGTAGAAAAAAGACAGAAGTACATGTATGATAAATGACAAAGGTTCCAAGAGAAACCTTGCAAAACAATACAATTTGGAAGCATTACATTTGCTTAAATAATTTAGTACATAAATGGATCTGTTAAAGTTTTATAACTAAATACTGTTTAAGCGGGTTTGGTGGCTTTGGGTACAAGATCCATTATATTTGCACTGAATCTTATATCTTATTTAGAAATTAGGAACTATAACTGACTTGAGAGTTATCATTTTGAAGTACTTTTGGAATCAGCATTAGAAAAATATACTTTTCTTTTAAATAGCTTCAGATACATAAGTTTCCTATTAAAAAAATAAAGATTTTAAATCTCTGAGGTTGAGTTAATTTTCTGCTGGTTTTATGGCAGATTAAACTGCACACTTTAAGCTATTAAATCTCATACGCTAATAGTGATATTTAGATCAGTTCTTGGATACTAAAATGTGCACAGAGTTTACTGGGATATTCTTGTTTGGCCTTTATTCATAATGTAGTTTTTAATACTATTGATAACATTAATGTTGCTGCCATCACTTAATCTCTGAAGACTGATCATTTCCTGGCATACCCAAAATTAGGCACCATTTGAAAATATGGGTATGTCTGTCATTTCCAGCTAGAATGCTGAAGTAATGGTGAGTTCAATGTTTGCTAAGAAACCAAACAAAGCCAAACCTCCTTAATGAAAAATTATGTCCAGGGATAAAATGTGAGCTGGGAATCTAAGTCCACTTTCAAAGAATGTGTAACTGCATTTTGTCTTCGGAATTTCTCCATGGACAAATATGGTTTATAAGCATTAAGTGCAGGTATATAAAAGCAAGCGCATACCCACATGTTTTCAAGGTATAGAACAGATGGACAGAAAAAACCCATTTGATGCTGGGTCTTTGCAGGTTTGCAACTTTTAGTCTGTTGAAACATTCATGATAATAAATGCTGATTTCACCATTCTCATTTGAGTGTGAGAAGTGTGCTGCCCTTCCTCCTCTAATAGAATCCTCTTCCTAGAAATGGATCCTGGCCCCCCTCCCAGCCCACGAAGAATTTTGGATTTATTAGAATAGGTACCTTGTAGGTATCATCAGTAGCTGACCAACAAGCAAAGACATTTTATTCACCCATGCAAGCTCTGTAGCTGCTAGTTCTTGTGTGAGGTGTCTTTTTTTGTCTCTGAGCTTGCTATTTTATGGTGGGAAATCTTTTGCTAGGAATGTATTTTAATGTTCTAATGTAACAACTGAGGAGCTCTAAATTCTTAACTGGGAATATTTTATAGCTCTCAATTAAGCTTTTAAAATAAAAAGTAAAGGATGTTGCACTGAATGCTGGAGGAACTTGAGACTGTCATGAATTTTCTTAATTAAAAATCTTTTAATGTTATCCTTTTATTTAAAAAAGTCAGTAATTCATGGTAGCTAAGTAACAGCTGTGAAATATGATCTTTGGTGACATGAAAGCTGTGAAATAGTGTAAAATCAAAAAAATCCTTTGTAAAATATATCTACTGTTATTGGAGATAGCTTATAACTTTGCCATGTAAGTAGTTCAAGTTAGTCTTATGGAATAAGTACGTAACTCTTCAAAAAGTATGTAACCATGCTTACTTATTAAAAAAAAAGTACTGAAATTTTAGTAAGGAAGGGAAAGGTTTTTTTCACACTGAGGACCTTATTTCTTGGACAATTTTTAAGTGCATGAAAAGAAAACCAGTAGAAAAATATTCTAAAGTCTGTGAAAGTCATAGGTACAATCCCCTCATTTTGAAGAAGTAGTAGGAAATTGTCTCATGTCTAATTTCTTGTTATGAGACATTTATGCAGAACTATGAGTACAGACCTAAAAATCACACCTTCTTGGAACGATATTTACCTTTAAATGTTTCTAGTGAGAAGACTGATCTATTAAATGACCATTTTTTCTGACACCAGGTAATAAACATTGTATTAATAATGTAATTTAATATTTATATTTTTTGTTAAAGATAACTATGATTAGAATTGTTAACATTTTATTAACTATGCCTTGATAGTAAGTGACTTGTGGACCACATGTGAGTGCATTTGGTGTAGTGCATGATCTACCACATACAGAAGATACAATGAAAATGCTGAGCATGTGTATTTTGCACACTGGGAAGCCTGAGAAGCGGGAAGAGCCACTTTTACTCAGAATTCCATCTTTCAAAAATTCTTCCTATGTAGGAACAAGACAACCACACCAAAACTGGATTAGAACTTAAATTATTACATTAATAAACATGCTGTTTGAAGTCCAGGCGGGTAATACTAGCATCTTTAAACTTGAACTTGAATTTTAAAAACTATGTATACAGCCTGATATAACACACATGCAGTTCAACATATATATACACATTGATTTGCATTCCTGTCTTTTTCATTTTCCTTACACTTTCTACAGACCTATCAGACCCAGGAAAAGAAAAACAAGTCATAATTAGACTTTCTGATACTGCGCTTTTTGCCTGATATTTTTTTAATTCCAGATGTTTTTCCATCTGGATGAGGTTTGAAACTCAAAGATGTGCCCACTAGTACATATGTGACTACAAATGAATAATATTTACTTGGCATGCTACTTTTATTCATCGTCATCAACTTCCTACATACCCTTCATAAAATGAAAATAAGACTGGGTTAGCACACAGATCTGTTTTCATTTCTTTCATTCTGTCAAAGAAAATCCAGATCTAGGCAGAAAACATACTGTGACAATGCCAACTAAAGCTCAAAGATTTTGTTCTTTGAATGAGCGGTATGTTTTGAGCCATCCAAAATCTGTGCATGGAAGTTATCAAAAAATTGTCAAGATACACTGACTGACACAGAATCTTGTTGCTGAAATACCAGATCACTAATGTTGGCTAAGATTAGAGCCAAAGATCAAGTGACTGAAAAGCAGAGGAAGCACTGAGTTGAAAGAGCAGAAATTGTATCATTCTCCTCAATTTACCAGAGTGTGCTTTCTGATTAGATTTAGTTTGGTCATCTTGGATCCTCATCTGTTTCTCTTTAATCTGATAACAAAAAACTGCCAGAATGCTATACTAATATGCTCCTGGCAAAAAGTTTCTCTCAACTGCCACACTTGCCATGTCTACTTGTCATTTTTGTCACTGAGAGTGAAGGTTAATGCGGTCTGTGTGTTTGAAGCTTATATTCTGAAGACTTTGTAGGAAAGTGCAGAATGCACCCATCTGTTGAGGTTGGAACTGTCCTGCAGAGCACAAATTTCACTTATGCTTTTTGTCTCCTTTCATTCAACTCAACTTGAATGAAACTTTCCCTCCACTTCACTCTCCAAAGATTAAACTGCTTTGGAATTAGATGCTCACATAGATCAGATCCTACCTCTTAATCAATTACAATTAGCAATCCTGTGTAAACAGGTCCCTTTAGTTTTAAAAGAGTGAAACTGCACTAGCTGTTTTCAGTGGAGCCTCTTCCCAAGAAACAGCAGTTTCTGAGGAAGTATAAATCAGTGAGGTAATCTCATTGTAATTTGTGGCTAGGATCTGGTGAAAACCACTATTGGTACAAAATATCCATTGGAGCCTTTAGCACTCAGTGGAACTGGCCTGAATTTCTTGTATACTGGTGAGGAGATAAAGTGGATTCTGTCGTGGCTGTCAATGAGAAGGGAATTTTTGCAGAGGCAGGAAGAGTGGTGTGTCTAAACATCCTGCAGCAAAGGCTGGTTTGGGCAGTTTCTTCTGGTACTTGAGCACTTCAGGGAAACTTTGATTCTGTTAAGGTTGATGGGGGCTTTTTATTGCCTTCAGCAGAATCCAGATTTATCCCTGGGCATTAAATGTCCTGTGGCATTTTCAGATGTCTAAGAGCGATAGATATATACCTGTGGTTTGGATATGAAGTAATTTACACTGAATTAAACCACAGGCTCAAAACGTCTGCTGAATGTAAGTAGACAAAAAAAGCTTGTGTATTTCATTGCAAGATTATATGTGTGAAGAAGAAAAAATATAGCCCAAACAGACTAACAGAGGATCACCAGAAAGAAGTTTTTACCAACAAAATAAGGAGCATTATAAATTATTCCCTTTAGCTTGAAATTTCACTAGAAATGTGTCGCCAGTAACAGCTAAAATATAATAGAGAGATTGCAGTCTCTTATGAGTTCATAAAACATCATATTAAATTAGAGAAGACGACATAATAAAAACATTAAGCAATTAGTTCTAAAATTCTTTAAAGAGTCAACACCAGGCTTAAAATCCCCAGGTCTGTACAAGATCAAAGAAAATAGTAAGGGTCTTGCTGAGAGTTGATCTCTCTCTGAGATGGTAGTGGTAGAATGAAACTTTGATGTTTTATATACTGAAAGATATAGATTAAAATGTTTTAATTGAGGTAAAAATGAACTCAGAAGTGTCCAGTCTTAATAAAAATAATGTGTACAGTTCTGTGCTTGACTTGCTTACCAATGTGTGCTTATTTAAAATTGGAATTGCAGTATCTGCAAAGATCTGAAGTGAATGAGCACACAATTATGTTCTCGTCTTTTAATTTGGTCTTGTTGATCCTTTAGGCTCTTTTAAAATCACAATGGCATAGATTAAAAAAAAAAATCTAAGGTCTTGACCTTTTATGGGTCTATGAAATAAATGTAGAGTTCATAGCTGGGAACATGATCATTTTGGTTGAGATAAATTGAAGCTGACAAGGGGATAGGCTCTGAGGGAGCAAAACCCACTCTTCTGTAAAAACCAAGACCAATAAAAATATTTTTGTATTAAAAAAATACATATTTTTATAAATATCAATATTGATTGACTGTGAACCTCAAACAGGACAAGATTCAGCAAACCTGAGTTAAAGGTCTAATAATTATAACACTAACTCTTTCACCATCCTTCTGAATTAGTGAAAGTATATTATTCTTTGTAAAGTGAAGCACCTCATTTTATAACCCTAGAATAGCCATAGTGACATGTTGACTGGCAAAACTGGTTGCTCACACTGAGTAGAACATGGTAATTGAAAACCATAGCTTGAATTTTCAAAAAAGAAAGGCATAAAAAATTACTAAAAGGCAAGTCGCATAGCTAAAGCAATACACAATGTGAGGAAAAAAAATGAAGCATGTGTGCTTTTCAAAGAATCAAATTTCCTTCTCTTAAAATCTGTCCTCCAACAAATAGAGCAGAGCTGTGATTACAAGTCAGGAGAGATGATCTGGTGCAGCATTACTATTGCAGAATGCAAGACCTGCACTTGCAGCTCATTCAGAGGGTTCATTTTCCCTCAGAGGCTGAAGTAAAATTCATTGATTATGAGGTTCCAGGCCTGCAAGCTCCTTTCTGGGTCCTCTTGGCCAGCCCCTATGTTGAGCCAGGCATGCTACCCAGAGGTGCCTTCTCGGAGGAACATGTGCATGAATCTGTAAACCCTTTGGGCAAGAGCTCAAGGGGGTTTTACTTGTATAGTGGTTTCTATACCCAGCAGTAACAGCTACATCCTCATAAAATACAGCACTTAAGATGGTCAAGGAAATAGTCGCAGCATGACAGAGAGAGATTACAACTTCATTTTCGGTCCCATCCAAAATTTACATGAAATGATATTGCCAAACAAAACAGCCTCAGCACTTAATTTGGGGCATTAGTGATGCCATTATGAAATATGAGCTGCTGATTCTCATCCTGCCTCAGAAGCTTTTTATGCTTCCCAGATCAGCTTGCTTGGTGAATTAATCAGATGAAAAAGGCTCAGTTTGCCTGCACGAGAAACTGAAAGGATTGTCTGATGGCTTATGAAGCTATGTGATTTGTTTCATGGTGTGGAGACGCTGAAAGAGAATTTTTATTAAAAAAAGAGGTCTTGGAACACAGTCCTGCATGTGGTCAGCTCAGTGGGGTATCATTTGAAGCAGAATGTGAACAAGTAGAATTGAAATGGAGGGATCTTTGAAGGGTAATGAAAAAGGGGGTTCAGTTGCCAATAAAACTGTTTGGGATACTGAAGGGAGATCCTCAATCATTTAAAGTCATTCTACTCAAGAAATTGATGGTATTTTTATTTTCTTAGGGAACAGGGGGAATAAAAAGTAGACAAACTCTCCAACAACCTGAAGTGTGTTTCATAACTTCCTGAGAATTTGCATGTAGTCATCATTTTCTCATAGCAACTGCTCTTCAGGAGCAAATTCTTCCTTCTTCTTTGCCTGTTTATGCTTTAGCAACCCTGGTTTCAGCTCTGCTGTAGGCATTTATTGTCTTCTCTGGTTTCCAGAGAAGGGGTAGGAGTGTCATGACACAATGCCTAAAGTACTGAATGCTGCTCAAAGAATGTGCCTTAAACCATGTAAACTACAAAATATAAATCTTGCCCCTTCCCCGACTGGTCAGGACTTGGAATTTCACTCTTGGTTTACCATGTGCTCTTTAGCATAAACCCAACCTTGGAGCTCCAGAGTATGAGAGAAGGCCCTGTAAAGTGTTAAAACTAGAGAGTATTCATCTTTTTCACATAAGTCTCTGTAGTTTTAATATTAAGGATCTCAGCAGCTTCATGTACCTCCTATTCCCTTGCATGAGGACTGCCTGCTTCTTCTTATTCCCTCTTCATATGCCTTTTGGGAGGGAGGTCTGAATTCCCTCACATCGTAACTGTATTATCTGGGTTGAGTACTCAAACTAAGCTGTCACATCCAATAACAGTAATATTTACTGCATAGAAAAATTGTCTTGTTACTTTTACAAATACACATATGAAATATTTACATTTCTACACAAGCCTTTTCTACATATGCATTAATTATATATGTGTTTATAGATGTAGGAATAAGTATATCACTTAGCTTAAACTCTGAATATTAACTTGAAATCAATATGGTCATGTAAAAAGAAAATTCTCATTTTTGAATGCTGGAAAGATGGAGATTTCCTGATGTTATGAGAATTTTTCATATTTGTGATCATTTTCCTAAATGAGTTGGTAAAAAGGCTGAAATTAAAATCTCCTGCATGGAGAAATCAAGCAAAAAAAAATAAATAAATTTAGAAATGGCTTAAATTATGCCAATTTCTGTACATTTTTAGAAATCCTTTATTTTAATTTCTGCTTTCTTCAGTCTATAACTTTTTCTAAAATTTTAAAATACAAAGTTGCTTGGACTTTGTTTCTTTTCTCCTCCTTTTTGCCTCATTTCCTAATTTGAAATATTGGGAGAAAAAAAAAGTACTTTTGGCTTCTATCCTAAAATGGTTTGGGACCAAAGATTTATGTTTCTGTTTCACAAACAGTTTTGGTTAGAACAAACCAACAATTCTCTGGGAAACAAAACCAATCTCCCTCCAATGCAATAATATTTTGAGACGCCTCTAATTAGCCTGTTGGAGATCTTCACAGAAATGCCTCCCAATCACCACAACATCAACAGACCGCTGAGAAGGTGGGGAGTTGTACCTAGTCTGTTCTTCACTTACAATGTACACACTCAAAAAAAAAATTAAAAATTGAAGGGCTCTGCCTTCAGTCTATGCTGGTAATTATTTTATATAATGCATGAAGGGATCAGTGAAGCTTGAATGAAAGGACACTACATCAGTCTTGTCCTGCCAACATCTTTCTTCTAGACATATTTGAGCACTTTAGTTCTTTTCTGGTTTATACTGTGGCAGTGTGGTACCTCTACAAGTTAGCCTCCTCTGGAGATATGTGGTCAGTAATTAACAATGCACAGTAATTTAGAACAAAAGTTAAGAACACCTCATTCAATTAAAACTTGGCAAAGCAATGCAATTATCCGTCCTGGAGCTTTGCCAGGATGCAGGAGTCTGTACCTTATCACATGAAAAAAAGTGATGTGGGATGTATGATCAGTATAAACCTCTAAGAACTGTTGGATTTTAATTAATGTTTTTAAAGCAGTATTTGGAAAGTAGAGAAGCAACAGAGCTCACAGATCTACTGAAAACCTATCCATTTATTTTTCCAAACTTCACCAATAATTTCAGAGTTTTTTCCTTAGATAAAATTAATATGTCTACTGTCCAAAAGTTAGTCCAAATCTGCTGTTTGCTTGTCTAATTCTACACATATCAGTTTAGGTGCAACACTTAAATATATGCCATGACATGATGCTATTACCATGGAGAGTACAGCAGAGGGTTTGCCAGGGCATCGTCTTGCTTCATTTTATATTCACCCTGCTGAGACCAGCTGAAACAATGGGGACTGACATGTTTCCTTTACTCTGCCCCCACAGTTTTTACTGTAGCCCAGAACACAGCAGAGATTGAATGGCAAAGAGTGATGTTCCTAGCTCATTGTCAGTGAGGGTGCTTTTCCACTGGGAAGGCCTGTCTCTACAAGTTCAGTCTGTCTCAAGATTGACACTGTATGCAAGTGTATGCTCCATCCCTCCTACCTTCCTGCTCATCAGTGCAAGGAATGTGGTACTGATAGAGCTGCTTGTGTGCTCCTCTGTCTGGTCAGGCAAATGTAATTGTGATGAATAGGATTTCACCTGAGTAAAGACTAATTTTCCTGGGGTCTCTGATAAACACTGGTAACCCAAATGACACCTTGCATCTGTATTTACAAGTGTTTTTTTGTCTTTCTCCCTCCTTTTCATTAGCAAGAATTCTAACATCTCTACCTGCTGCTTTTGAACTTTGTTTAGTGTTGAGGTAGTAATGGCTTTATCTCTTTCCTAGATGCAACTTCCCTAGGGATTGAAATTCACTTAAATTATACCTGAAGCAACAGTTGTGTTTCACGTAGCTACTTGTTCCTTTCCAGTGACTTTTGGGTGCTCAAGAGTAACATTTCAAAGCAGGGATCAGTCTGTGCACCACTCTTACTATTTTCTGATGAAATATATATTCTTCTCTCTGGCTCACTACTCTGAAACACATGATCACAAAAAAAGAGAAAATCTTATGTTAAATTAATATTTACTAGCATGAAGTCAGCCTAGTGAAACACAAATTTACTGAGGGAACTGAATTACACATCTAATCCTTGTGTCTGGTTTCTGCAGGTTGAAAGCTAGAATTCATGGTATGTGGCTATTGTCCAGCCTAAAAACTCTATGAGAAGAGAGTGCAAAATTATTTAGGTACAAAACATAAATTCTAAGTTAACAAATGGAAGTTCCAGTGTAAGGCCAAATGTGGTGATCTTAGCTTGGCCTTCCTGATACCTCACAATGGTATGGGTTTGGAGAATGGGGTTAGGGGGTGAAAGAAGCAATGAAGGGAGGAGGGGCAGAAGAGGAGGCTGAAGCATCTTCAAGAGACATTTTAGTGTGAACACACCCATGAGAAAGCTAAGCTCAATAGGACAGTCAGACAACCACTGAGTTTATGTAAATCTAACAAAATTTTCTTTCTTCCATCTGAATGATGGGTTTTAATGCTTCCCTCTGTAGGATCCAAAGTTGGGTATTGAGCAGATTTTTTAAAGCAAGGCTATGATCTTTGATATTTCTTACTAGCAGAGGTAGAGGGCCAGCATGTGTCTAGAACATCCCAAAAAGAAGTGTTATTTCAAAGGAGAGAATGCTATTAGAGCCTTTTGCAAGTAGTAAAAAAAAAAAAAAAGTGTTTCTTCCAGAAGTTATTAACTTCCTTTTGTGTAGGTCAGTGGATACTCCCATGGTCTAATAGGACCTTTGCTGTTTCAATATAGAAAGAAAAAACCCCACAATAGCTAGGTTATAGATGGCAGAGTAATGTGGCAATTAGTGGCATTGTACTAGCTATGCAAAATTGTACACTGCAATCTTACAGAATCACAAAATCACAATGTTTCGAGTTGGAAGGGACCTTGAAGATCATCGAGTTCCAATTCCCCTGCATGAGCAGGGACACCTCCCACTAGAACAGGCTGCTCAGAGCACCACCCACCCTGCCCTTGAACCCCCCACAACATCCCTGGGCAGCCTGTTCCAGTGTCTCAGCACCCTTACACTGAAGAATTTCTGCCTGATCTCTAACCTAAATCTCTCTTCTTTCAGTTCACAACCATTACCTCTTGTCCTTTCACTGCAAGCCCCTGTAAAAAGTCCTTCCCCAGCTTTTCTGTGGGCCGCTTCAGGTACTGGAAGATCAGAATTTCCCTCTGAGAAACTACAAAGAAAAAAATTATCTATCACCTTCCAGAGGATGCTGGGTAGCTCAATCAATAAGAGAATAAGAAACAGGTTATGATCTCAACAAAGGAAATGAACCCTGGTGAAAGCTTTCACTAATGCTCACTAATACTCAGGGAGTACAAGAAACCTGATGTCAAAATTGATGAACGTTTTGATGCTATAGAAAGATACAGAGAACATTTTATGCCACGGAAGAAGCTGAGAACTGATGTTAGCAGGCAGAGTTGATGGTTTCACACAGTTCTACTTTGCATTTACGTTCAGATCTGTCTTTGAGACAGATCTCAGCTTATATAATTCTAAATCCCTAGGGAAAGTGCGTTTTATTAATCTCAATATTTCCTGGACACCTTCCAGTCTGTGAAGATAGTTGTTTATCCATAGCCACACAGGCTGCTGGAAAAAACAGGAGCTAAATAATGGATAATTGTATCAACTTAGTGTTTTCTGCACATGGTTTCTACCAAAATTTTCTGAAATCTTGAAAAAATCCTGCATATAATTCACAACAGCTTTGGCTTGTAAACTGGCACTTCCTCTGCAGATGACAGCTGATATCATTAATCTTGGCAGTATTAAAGGGCAATATTTTAAAATAAATTAATGTTCTGGAACGCTTTCTTCCATGAGCTCTGCATAAACAGACTTTCTTTCAGTAGGGTTCCTCTTTCCACTCTTTATTTTCAATAAACTTAAAGAAGGGAGAGGGGGAGTAGCCTAACCTTAATTGTGCCGTAGCTTCTCAGAGTTAAGACATGTCCCCTTTTTACTGCCTCTTTCAAATGAAGGTATATGAAAGGCAAGTCATTAAAAGCTTTTCCCTTGTTTTCCTCTGAACTAAGTAAATTGGAAGAGGAGCAGTGAGAAGTTGTAACAATTGTCTTAAAGCTTTGGAATGTTACTTGTTTCCTTTCTGAAAAGCTAACTTACATTCAAACACAGCGCCCAGACTGTGCTCTGCTTTACAGTTTCTAATAATATACAAAAGTGTTTGTTTAACGTCCTGATCACTAGTACTGGCTACCTGTGCAGTAGGAAGCAATCAGTTAGGAAACTGGTGACAGAGCAGTGCTATTGCATTTTGTGGTCTGTGGTATTAAAAAGTCATAATTTAATTTGTTTTCTTTCTATGTGTTTTTTGTTAAAATTACTGATTGGTCTAGAGCCTGTCTAGCTAAGTGCCAAATACTGCACTAACAGGTGGACTAGATGGTGCTGAGGGTGAGCAGCCAACTAGGAGATAATCTGAGTTTTAGGAACAGTGAATGATTCACTTTTCACACTACCTGTGGAGACCCAGGACAGGTCTAGCAATAGATAATGCAGTTTTCTTCCAAACAGCGATTTCCCCATGCAGCTGGTGAAGTTGAGAGCCCCTGGCCATGCTTTAGGCCTGTGAAATGAAGTGGAGGAACTTGTCCATGAAGGGGAAGTTGCTGCACAGATTTGTTTCTCTCACCCTTCACCCAGCTGCAAAGTGGAACCACATTAGCTCTGCTGTCTGGGCGTTCAACTCCTATAAATGCTTGTGTGTCAGGATTTGTTACACAGTGTGAAAACTAACCATTAAACCAGCATACTTGTTTGTCAGTGAGCTGATATTAATTAAACTTGCTCAATTTACAGTAATAAAATAAAATAAATTTTTCCAACTGACAGAGTTTAAAACTCAGTCTAGCATCTGAAAAACATCTTGTTTGTTTTGGACTCGCACATCCCCACCATAGAGCTGGAATTTTGCTAACAGCTTCTGATACGTGAGCCAGAAGGGAGCAAAACTCATTCTGCCCTCACTGCATTGCCTTTTTATGGTGCTAACAAATTATTAAGGACATAAAGGTAAAGTCAAGCAGATTTTAAACCCTCACCTGGGGCTGATGAACAGGAAGATGTCATATTTTAGTCTTCTTCCTGATCAGAACCGTGGTTTCAGGCAAAGTTTGTATTTTATGTAACATTTAATATCTGGTAGTTGCCAACTGCAATGGGGTGAAACATTGTATACCAACTGTCAGCCTCATGCAAACATTTAAAAAACAGATGCTAAATCTTTGAAGTCATTGTTAACTTTAATAGCTTCAGAAAATCATTACTCAAATCCATTCCCTTAGGTCTTTTTGTCAAGTTCCAGAGGACCTGAACTTAAAACAAAAAACCTTCCAAGAATTTATCTGGCAATTAAGAGGATTTTTGCTCAAGTGTTTTTTTTTTTTTCTTTTTTTTTTTTTTTTTTTAAATGGAATTAGAATCTGATGATTCCTAGAAGCTGTATAACTAAACCTTATCAGAGTATTTTGAATGCTCATCAAATAGTCTCCAAACTGCCTGCCACTCCGACACACTGCATAAAATTCCAACTGCCATATTTTTCATTTTGTGCTCGTTCCCTCTAGACTATAGCAAAACCACAATGTGGTGATGTGTGTAGCTAAAAAACTACGTTGTGGCTTCAGTCTGCTAATACTAATGCCACTTGCTGACCTTGCTGAAGCTGCAAACCCAGCAGAAAAAAAAAAAAAAAAAAAGCCTGAAATGATTGATCAGTGGCTCCTAATGGCATTTTTGTCAATATCCAGCTGATTTTCCTGTTGCTCTTTCTTACATATTTATACTATTCACAGTCTGGCAAAAATTTACAAAAAAGTATCCAAGTGATGGTTGCACAGCAGGTGCTGGATCAAACAGGTCTTGTTCTTTGTCCCCTTGGGAGGCCTACATGGATCACAGGAATCCTGATACTGCCCTTCAGATGACCTGTGGTAAAACTGCGGAAGATATGCTCAGTTTCTTCCAATGGATAAACAAAGTGTACATGAAATATTTGTATAAGTATGAATAGGGGATTTATTTTTCTATATATACTGCTTGCCCATGTAGTTGATTGAAAATGGCATGAAGTAAATCTTGCCTAATAGATACTTATATAAGAATTTTATTTAAATGTCCAGCAGTGTAAATGTCAACATTTGCGCTTTGATCGTACGATGAATATACTGGTTTCAACTGGATAGGGACAGAAAAAAAATGGCAATAAAATATGCTGGCTTTACAAGGAAAAATATATAGTGGGCTTATAAAATGCAGTTTGAGAAAGTCTCAGTAAGCTTCAAAGACCAAGACCAAAAAGTACTCTGTAGACTTTGGATCTAATCCACTGCTCTTAGCTTCAAGCTGCAACTTAGAAACTAAGACAGGCTTTTCATAACACATTCATGTCATGTTTAGGCAATGCCAAATTATTTCTCATCAGAGCTGAGATTTATTGCGGCTGGATTATGATGTTTTGATTGTGCAAACAGTGCAATTGAGGTGGCTGTTTTTTCCAGTGTCGTTAAAGTCTTTGTCGTGAATCATAAGAATCAGAAATCTGGAGAGGGACTGAGGGAACCCACAGATAAATATTTAACATTCAGCAGACTTAAAAGAGTGAACTGGAGCACACTTGTAGAACTCACAGCCTGAGTTGCATGGAATGTCTGAGCCTTGCAACAAATAATATTGGAAAATCATAAATGGACCATTAATCCATTTCAGTGATAAAAAATGTAAAAAAGAATTAGAAATAGCATTGCAATGAGCCATTATTATTGAAATGCTAACTATGCTGCCATGCATGCAATTCTGAAGCATTTTTAATGTTTTCTCTGAGTCAAACTGCAGTCATCCCAGCTTCAAATAAAAGTAGTGCACGGTGTCATGTAAATCCCTGACCTTCCTCCAGCAAAGCACCATTTCTGGCACAGTCTGAGGGACTGACAGGTACTGTAAAACAAATTAATCAGACCCCCTTAATTTATCCTGATCAAGCTTGGACACCTCAGCTAGGTGATTAAATTGGGCTCCTTTCCTCTGCTGTTAGACTTACCCTTTGGAGCTGCTTATTTCCTTACATCAGCTATGAAATGAGTGACTACAGGTGTGCTCCTAACTGGGGTGGGATCAGCCAAAGCCAAGGCCCGCAGAAATGTACAGACTCTACTGATTTACAACTAATAGCAACTGCAGTGTTGCAGGTAAACACAAAAATCCTACTGCTGTTTCTCCTGCCACAGTACATTTGCTACGCAGTGCTCCTGCGTTGCGTGGAAAAGAACAGAAGGATATCTATTAGGACCAAGTTACCTTTATCTGATATGAAGACACATTTCTATTTGAATTTTTCAAATGATGATTTAACTAAGCTTTACTAAAAATCCTCCAAAACCTTTGGTGTCACCTTTTCCAAACAAAGGCATGGTAAAGCCAACCCTGCAGGCTGACCCTGAAGTTAGCCCTGCCATCTCTTGTGTTACATGAGTAGTTCATACACAACTGATCTGAAATCAGATTTAGTGTGCTGGTTGTAGCTGTATTATTTCCACATGGAAAATGAGGTGTTTTTTTTTTTTTTTTATCCAGGAAATTTCTCTTTCCTTTGAGGCATAATATATTTTCTTCTCCCCTCCTCTCCCTCCTCAGGTTTTATTTCTCAAGCACATTTTAGTAAACAGTGGAGATAAGAAAGGAAAAGCCAATTTTTTCCATTGTCCAGTCTTCTCTGCATCTAAAACAGATATATAAAGCTATAATAATCAGAAATAAACAACTGATTTTTATTTAATGAATTATATATTTTTGCCTGACAACTGATTGTGGTTATTGTATTAATTATTCAGATTTATTGGTTTTACTGAGATTCAGCACAGGATTTTCTTGGCTGTTTGCCACTGAACACATCTGACTTAATGTCTACATTTGCACTTTTGAGAGCCCAGTGTTGCTGTTACAAGGTAAACTGAGACCTTTTAAGGATGCTTAAACCTAAATCAACATCTAGAATTAAGCAGAGGTTAGTAATGTAGCCCGATTGCCCTGATTTTTTTTTCTTCTTTTTTAAAATGACATGAGGCAATTCCCAAGATGAACAACTTAACTCTTTAAAAAAGTTTTCTTGACAGTAAACAACCACAACTTAAGAAACTATTCCCCTTCTCATCATGGAGAAAAATAATATTTCTTTTGAACCTACCATTTCTGATAATCTTGTCTGTAGAGAATATCCATATCCATAGTCCTTGTTTCCTAGTATAAGCGCTCTTAAATTAGCTGTTCTTCCCCTGACGATCGCTGTTTGAGTGGCGCTGCTCTCCCTGGGCTAGCTGTATTGATGAGGAGCCAGAATTTGATGGTGATACACACCAGGACAAAGCATTGTTCTGCAGAATCTGGCTGATAAATCTGGTCGATGCCAAGCCCAAAAGTAAAAGTAGCAGCATTGGGCTTCATAAAATGTAATTCTTCTGAAACTCCCCTCTAAATTCTCTGATACTTTACATATGGAAAAAAAAGTTAATAAATGGTAATAAAAGGAATGAAATGACTCACTTTAATTTCCTCACATAACAGAATAATGTTTCCTTTAGGCAGTAATTGTTGTGTTGAATTCACAAAGTTATTTTCAGAGCACTGGACGCAAATGTCAACAATGAAATAATAAAACTGAACACTTGTGAACACCTTGCTAACCATCTGTAAACCAATTTTCAAAGAGAAAATCACATCAGTAGAATATTTGACCCATACAGGATCTTGCAGATGTTTTGCTATAGCCTTTGGGATCTACCTCATTTCAAGGTCTATATAGTAGAAACAAATTGTACATTTACACAGCAAAAGTCTAACTGAATTCCCATAAGAATCTTCAAAGGCTTTTATGTTTGACCAGGCGCTGTGTTCTGCTACTTTGGCAAAGCGGTATTAACAACGACTTGTTAGCAGTAATGGAGCCATACTTTCTCCATATGGGTTCCAACACTTAGAGCTTTATCATCTGTCCATATTTAAAAGCTCCACCTTAAAAAGATGATAAATGTGACCAACTTGACCTGGCCTTAGACCAAGTAATGGATTAAATAATCTCTTTCAGCTTGATTTGTGCTTTATTGAGGAAACCTGCTAAGTAAAAGCTATTCAGTCACAGTGCTTAAGTATCAAAAGAGTGCACAGAATTTGAAAAACCCTGCGAATGTGCCAGCCAGACCCTGAGTTACCAAGAGGACAGAGACTGGCTGCACAGGACTGAAACAACAGTGAACCTTTTCTGGATTCCATGATTCCTTCAGTATGTGCCTCTCTGATACATGCAACCTCTTAAAACATGGTGTTCTTTTTCTAGAGGAAAAATGTCTGAGTGTTTTTGTGTGTGTGTATTTGTGCATAGACATGCAGACAGAGGATTTCCTTATTGTTTCCCTACTATACATAAACATAAGCAGCTTTAATGGAGGAGGAGTAGTTAGATGAAAGACACCAAATGTATTTTTTAAAGTGAAAAATCTAACATATAATGGAAAGTAACTTTCTGTGTTTATTAGTTACTATTCTGCAATCATCTACGCTAGGATGATTTAAGTTAGTTGGGGGGTTTCCATTGTATGCTTATGTTAACCTTCTTTGAGAAGGTTATACACCACTTCAGGTCAGTTCTGCAAACAGTATGTGCCTGCTTCTGACAATGGGTTCAAAGGAAAGTTAAAAAACCCTAAATACTACTGATGAATATTCATGTGATAATGTAACTGGCAAAGATGTTTCATTCCATTTTTTGGCTTTCTTGACACATGAGGGTTTTTCACACATACAAAATGTCTTTTTCTTTTTAACTGTCATTAGGTTTTGCCTTGATGGTTGCTTCTGCTGCCTAATGAGTTTATTCCTTTGCACATTATTATTATACATGTTCAGTGCAAACAATTTGTATTTCTATTTTAATTTAAAAAAAACAAACAAAAAAAAAACAACAAAAGAAAGAGCAAAGCAGGGACTCAGGGAGCACACAGCATGTCTCTCTTTACAGCTGGTCTAATCTGATGCTCAGTATTGCCATAGCAACAACACCAGAGGAGAGCAGGGTCGGCTGGAGCCTCCTCCTTCTCCTGTTGATCCCGACCAATGTGTTCCTAATGCAGATCCAGCACTTCCAAGATGTTATTTCCATTGCTTTTTTAGAAAAAAAATTGCCCCCTAGGCCTTATCCTGCTTTAATGTTCTGGAGTGCTGTGTAAATATAGTCTGCACAAAACTGTTCAGCAGAACAGATTTTTTTTTTTTTAAAGTTTTTTCGTTGTTCAGATTAGTACCTTTTAGTGATTTAGTAGAGAAACTGTAATTGTAAGGATTTTTTTAAAAATTAATTTAGTAGCAAAAAGTTTAGTCTGTTAAACTAGAGCCAAACCAAGACCAAATATATTTTGGAAAAGTTGCTGTGAAGAGGCTGTAATCAGTCTTGGTCTTGCAAAATGAAAATTACTTCAACATTTAAAACATACTTTTCTGATAAGCTATAGTTAGGATCTACAATTCCTTTTATAATTTCTCTCAGAGTTTGCATTTCCATTGTAAGTCTGTTAATTAAGATAATTATAATTTAGCCTAGCCTAGACCTTTGAAGTTCTGAACTGGGAATATTTCACAACTTGTTCTTACTATATGTTGTTCTCAGCAGCTTACTACTATTCATATCAGATTTGTTTTAATCCATAAAAAAACATATAGGCAAATGTGAGGTGCCTCTTCAGTATTATCAAGAGAAAAAAAGGCACTGCTGAATAGAAACATTTCCAAAGATATGAAAGACTAGCAAGTGATTGGGAGCATTGATTTATAAAGGGGAAATCTTGTTTCACCAGCCTGACAGTCATCTTCAATAAGATGACTAATTTGGTGGATGAAGGAAGAGCAGTTAATACTGTTTATCTTGAATTTAGCAAGGGTTTGCCACTGTATCCCGCATTGTTCTCACAGACAAACTGATGAAGTATGGGCAAAGTAACTGGATAGCAGAGTGGATTAAAACCCAGCTCCACAGCAGCAGCTGGAGGCCACTGGTGTACCCCCCTGCTCAATGCTGAGGCCCGTAGTGTTTAACATGAATGATCTGGATGATGAGACAGAGTGCACCTTCCGCAAGTTTGTGCATGATACAAAACTTATTGGAGTGTTTGATATACCAGATGGCTGTGCTGCTACTTTCAAAGGCAACAATAGACTGGAGAAATGGGCTGACAGGAATCTCACAGCATTCGACAAAGGGAAATGCAAATAAAAGTTCCTATTGATCCTGGTGGACATCAACCAGCAATGCATTCGGAAGGGTGTTGCCAATGGATACAGGGAGGTGGTTCTTCCTTTCCACTTAGTACTTGTGAGTCCACTTCTTGTGTGCCATCTCCAGTTGTGAGTACCCTTATTCAAAGGGTAGTACCATAAATTGAAAAGCTACCCAATCTTTAAAAAGATGTTATGGGTGTCAAGCTGACTTGAATTGTTTAATTTTGGGCAATGCAAATAAAGTTAGTCAAAAAGAAAGGTGGCTAAGTGATTTCTGCCATTGAAAATATCTTTCCACAACAGTTTTCATTCCAAAATCCAAAGATTGAGATGTCCACTGCATACTACCTAAATGTCATCATTTAAAGCAATCATTACAAAGATTCCATCAAATGCCCTCAAACTGTGGAGCATCATTTTGCCCTGCTGTGCTATGAATATTACCTGGCAATGAAAAGATACAACTTGTGACCTAAAGATTGACCCATCTGCTATTTATTTAGCCTTGGAAAAAGTAATTCTGTATCAGAAACAAAACCAGAAAAAAAGAAAAGAAAATAGGAATAGAAAACCATAGCACTGATAGAGTGATTTCATGTTATATTTAGTTTACTTAATGATCAGAGACTTAACTTCATGTTTGTAAATTAATATTGCAGTATAATGGAAGGCATAAGTATGCTTAGCTTCTGTGCTATTTAGTGAAACCCTTCTGTACCTTTGTAAGCTGAAAACATAAAATGTTGACCATGAACAACAGAAAGAAAGATCTGTAAGATACTAGATTTGTGGTGATCACCTTCTGTCTGCATAATGGAAATTCTCTGAAGGTGCTTGGTAAGTAAGGGAATTCATAGCTGTTAAATTCCATATACATCAGCTGCAGTCTATTGTTGACAAGCTGCGTTCCAGTCCATAAGTAATGGCGTCCAGAAATATCCCATGCAGATCTGTATTCTGTCAGGGAAGGTCAGTCAAGGCAAAGGCAGTTCCCAGGTTCCTGGACAGGAAAAACGGAAGGAAAATCTCTTTGCTGCTCTGCCTTAAGAATTTCCTTTTTGTTTGGTGTCACCATGCAAATCACTTTTGGTTTAACAAACTTGATCTTATTTCTATTTTGGAAAACACCTTAGAATCTCTTAAAAAATGAAGTATTATTTATCAAGTTGTTGAAATATATATGTGTCTATGAGTAAAGATTTTCAAAGCTCTAATATCTTTCTTCCTTCTCTTGTTAATGGGACTCATACTCCTTGATATGAAGAAACCCTGAGGAAACCTAGCTTTTCATGATGTCTGGCAAGCCTCCAAAATATTTCAGCTTATTTACAACAAGAAAGAAGTTTTCTGATGAAACCCATCTTTTTGGATGTAGAAAGGAGTTTCTGTGGCAAAAATCTGCTCTTCCCTCCGAGACAGGAAATACAGGAATATACTGTTCCCTGCAAGATAGATTAGTTCCATAGTTATTACTTCCAGTTTTATTATTAATAAGGCATGATGTTGATCATCTTCTTGTCTCTTATTTAAACAAGATGGTCATATGGTTCATAGCATCATAGAACTATTCAGGTTGGAAAAGACCCTTGGGATCACTGAGTCCAACCGTCATCCCTACTCTACAAAGTTCTCCCCTAAACCATATCCACCAACACCACATCCAAAAGACCCTTAAACACATCCAGGGATGGTGACTCAACCACCTCCCTGGGCAGCCTATTCCAGTGTCTAACCCCTTTTTCTGTGAACAATTTTTTCCCTAATGTCCAGTCTAAACCTCCCCTGTTGCAGCTTGAAGCCATTCCCTCTTGTTCTATCACTAATTACTTGTGAGAAGTGACGACCACCAGCCTCTCTCCAATGACCTTTCAGGTAGTTATAGAAACTGATGAGGTCTCCCCTCAGCCTCCTTCTTCTCAAACTAAACATTCCCAGCTCCCTCAAGTGTTCTTCATAACATTTATTCTCTAGGCCCTTCACCAGCTTCGTTGCCCTCCTCTGTTCTCGCTCCAGCACCTCGATATCTCTCTTGAACTGAGGTGCCCAAAACTGGACACAACACTCCAGGTGTGGCCTCAGCAGTGCTGAGCACAGGGGGACAATCACCGCTCTACTTCTGCTGGTCACACTATTTCTAATACAAGCCAGGATGCCATTGGCTTTCTTGGCCACCTGGGCACACTGCTGGCTCATATTCAGCAGCTTGTCAATTAGAACCCCTAGGTCCTTTTTTGCCAGACAGCTTTCCAGCCACACTTCCCCAAGCCTGGAGCGTTGCCTGGGGCTGTTGTGGCCCAAGTGCAGGACCTGGTGCTTGGTCTTGTTGAAGCCAAGACCATTAACATTAGCCCAATGGTCTGATCTATCGAAGTCTCTCTGTAGAACCTCCCTATTCTCATGCAGATCAATACTCCCACCTAGCTTGGTGTCATCTGCAAACTTACTGATAATACACTCTATGTCCTTATCAAGATCATCAATAAAGATGTAGTGCTCTTTTTTAGTACATAGAAACTGTTCCCTTAATTCTTTTTTATTTAAATACCTAAGCACTGCACTTGACTATTCTACTCTGTCACCTGAAAGAAGTGACAGAAGGAGCCAGGACTGAAAAAACAAATCTCCAAATGACCACATACCTTGGAACAAACACCTTTAAGAGATGTCTGGAAGTTGAATTAGTTCAGTTTTTGTCAGAATGATAAGGGATCCATTTTTTTTTCTGAAACGTGAAGTTCAAAATGCAGTGACACAGCAGGAGCAAACAACAATGCATCTGGATTTGGGGGAGTGCAGATGAAAGCTCTGCTTTCTTCCATTTGAGCAATGATGTAGGACTTGTAGAGTTTTAGACTCTAATGATCCAGATGATAGGGTGGGTTCTGTTTCAACAGTCTGGAGATTT
This sequence comes from Chaetura pelagica, assembly GCF_000747805.2. Taxonomy (NCBI): domain Eukaryota; kingdom Metazoa; phylum Chordata; class Aves; order Apodiformes; family Apodidae; genus Chaetura; species Chaetura pelagica. The sequence continues at coordinate 5,378,600 of NW_009953929.1, read as the reverse complement.
GGAGAAGGTCTACAACTGGAAATTCCTGGTGTTGGATATTACTATAGAACTGTTACTTCGCTAGATTTTTGAAGCATGGGAGATGTCAGTAAAGAATGCAGAGATACATCCTTCCTTGTCATCTGTACTGATCTGTATTCAAACAATCCCATGGGGCTCCTATTTTACTTCAGCAGGTATGTTGCTGTAAGTAGCTATAGATTTTATTATGCACCTTCAAGTGGTATAAGGTTTTATATTAAAATTTGATTGGTTAGTACAATTCTAATTATTTCTTTTCCAATGTAATGAAAGGGCTCTTCCTCTCCTAGTAAATTCTGACATGCTGCATCTAGCAATACCCTGAGCCTGAGATGACATGTACTTGGATAAACAATACGGGTTGGTTACTCTTGCACTTGACACAATGTACAGGGCAAATTTTCAGAGGATTAGAGTCTACTCTTGAGTTGCCACTTACACAAGATTACCGTTCACTTTGGTCCCACAGTATCCTAAGCCTCTTTCTGAAGGTCAGATAGGTTTGGGTGGGTTTTATTTTATTTTTTTATATACATCTGAAAGATTTGGTATCAACTGTATCCAAAGGGATTGTCTTGCAAAAACAAGCCCAAACTTCTTTCTAAGCATCTCTAACTGTCTGGAATTCTAATAATTTCTCAAGTTTTCTGAGGAAGTGTGTGGTTCCAGTATGAGGTAATTGTTTTCCATCTGGACACTGTCTGGTCGTGGTATTTGCTGTAGTCATAAGTAAATAAATTAAAGAGTCAAATAAATGAACACAGCTGTAAATAATTTATTTGCTGATTGATGGGTGGTAAATAAACTCCAGCTTGTTTCTTTGGCTAGATTCACAATCAAAATTGTGGGATGAGGTATATACCAGCACGCTGAAGTTCAAAGGTAGGACATGAGAAGGCCTCTAGGGATACCCAGGAACTCCAAAGTGGCAGACAAATTCCATTTAATGCTGTTTCTGACCTATGGAAGCCCCTAGCTGAAACACTTTAAAGCATTCTAAAGCCTTTCTTGAAATCCTGCTCTGGTTGTCTACCTGCCCTCTGTTTTGATCAGCTCTCTGTAGCTAGTCTTTCAAGGAGAAGAGTGATATGGAGGCCTAGAAAAAGTTCACTTTTAAAACTGATGATTCTGTCAAGGACAGACAGGAGTAAATAAAGCAGAGAAGGAAGAAAGCAGAAAAAATGTCTGTGGTTCTGGCTCTGTGGAAACTTGCCAGACTTAACTCAGTGTTTTCCCTTGTTCAAGGCAATATTTTTCCTTTCCTTTCTTTGTCTGTGGGAGCTCTAGTAAGGCAAAAGTTATCACATGAACCTTCTTATTAGTCTTATTAATATGGGCTTTCACACATTCAAGTTGAATGTTTCTGCTTCTGAATAAGTTCATCTATTTATTGCTGTGGTTCATTAGAAGAAAAAGGGACTATCAGAACAGTATGAATGGGCAGCCTTGTATCCTCCAAATACTTCAAACTAATCTTGGGAGCACTTGCACTGAAGTAGGGAAAATGCCTGTGAAAAATGACTTTTTAGCTTGAGCATTTGTACGCTTACTGAACTGAATTTCAAACAGGACTCATTCAGATGTCAGACTCTTGCAATTAAAAACTGTGCTTGGCTAGCTAGTTAGTTCGTTATTACACACTTTATGGTGTGAGCTGCAAATTAGCTACTCAAAGTCTGCAGTTCAAAGGATTTTCAGGCCTAGAATTATTCACTGAACAAGATTGTGCATAATTTCAAATAATGAATAAATTCAATATACTTTTTGTTCTGTCCGTGCATAGCCTCTGAAGAGGGAGAGAATAAAAAGAGGAAATCAATCAGATAAATTATTCATCGAGAATTATTTGTTCAGCTCTAATGCTTATGTACTTAGACAATATTTTCATTGGAACAGACTCTGAAGAGCTCTTCAGCCTGCATATATCTCAGGCACAATTCATCTGTAAAAGGTTCTTGTTAAATGCAGATGCCTAGACCTAGTTGTAGGCAGTAGGATTTATCTGATTTTATCTCCAAGTTTTTGACTAAGTTGAGCTACTCCAATAATTATTTAAGAGGAAATGTTTTGTGGAAGGATTTATTTGTCCTTGCTGATTCTGCATTTGGAAATAGTCTTAAGTGGTCATCCCAACTCTACTTGATGCTACTTGTGTCTTACTTGACTGTGTCTGGTCCATTGTGGCAATTTAGATGTTTCCTTTCAGGAATTAAGCCTTTTCATTATGTAGTTAAAGAAGATCATCACCACTAAATCTACTCCTATTGTGATGAGCTACCTTTCTGTATTAATTGTCATTATTTTAGAGGTAACTGATACCAAGAAATTCAGATTAACATGCTAAGCACCAAATAGAGTTCTCCTTAAAATATATTATTTGTTAAAATATCTTGTCACCATAGTAGCAGATTCTACTATTTGTCTGCTACTTAGTCAATGCTGTATTTCTTAAAAAGCAGAAGTTGAACCTGGAAGGGTATACATTTTTCTCCCTTAGAGTAACCATACGTGTTTTAATGCTCCAATGGGTCAGTGAGCTCAAGGAGCCTTTCTTCCATCTTGTCTAAAATACAGTGAGAGAATAGAGAAAAAAAAACAGTGGATCTTGGGGGAAAAAGAGGAAGAACATTAGATACTGTAGAACAGATATTTGCTCTCATAGTCCTGACTTTTTAACTAACATAAAGAAGTTTTTTTTTTCTTCCTCCTGCAGTAAGCATTATACATTTTTCTCCCTTAGAGTAACCATACGTGTTTTAATGCTCCAATGGGTCAGTGAGCTCAAGGAGCCTTTCTTCCATCTTGTCTAAAATACAGTGAGAGAATAGAGAAAAAAAAACAGTGGATCTTGGGGGAAAAAGAGGAAGAACATTAGATACTGTAGAACAGATATTTGCTCTCATAGTCCTGACTTTTTAACTAACATAAAGAAGTTTTTTTTTCTTCCTCCTGTCAGTAAGCATTCTGTTCCATTCTACTTTGTTTCTGTAAGTCAGAGAGATGTCTGTCCAAAGGGACAATTCAGGTAGCTGTTAAAAAAATAATGAAATAAACTGTGAAACTCTTTTCTTTCATGCAACACAACAGTTCTCATGCATTTTCACCATCATTATTGTTTCATCCTTCTTGATTTGAAGCATGGGGCTGGAGCTAGGAAGTTATGTTGGTATTGGCTCTGCAACTCACCATTGACAATTGATCTAATCTTCAAATTCTTTTTATGCTATCATGAGATGTTATATTAATGTCTTTCACTGATCTTGATGTAAGTATTTGGGAGAAGGACTATTTTATAATGTACAGTTTAACACAGTAGGGAGAAAAAGAGTTAATAAATAATGCTTGGCAGCAATCTGAAATGGAGGTATGGAAGGAAGTGGGACATAACTTTTGAATAACCCTTAATTCAAATATCATGCAAAAGAAATCAGAAGGTAAAGTCAAACTTTGTTTCACAGGGCAACTCCATAATCTGTGTGACAGCAACAAATGCAGTAAAGCACAGCCCCATGGTTCTGCAGAACAAAATGTCTCATGTTAAGATCTTTTTCCATAAAGTCAATAATCCAATTTAAATATAAGGTTCTCTTATTATTACTTTGGAGGGTCCTTTATTTGATGACTGTTTATATTGTTTAGACTACCTATTAGCTACTTATGAATCTTTATTTCATGAAAGACATGCTGGTAATCTAGACTTCTTCCCTATTTGCTTGAGAATATTTGGGAAAAATATTTTGAATACTTCCTTCTCCTATTGTTTCTTTCTTCCTATTTGTGCAATTCAGTGTTTCATGTTGGTTCCTTATATTCCATAAAAAAAATTCCCTAGATTTGCAAAAGTTAAAACTGAAAAACTGGGAAAAAAAAAAAAAAAGCATGCTTTCCTGCAAACTGGAAAGTGGGTGGATTTCCTATTAAGTATCCAATGAAATGCAGGTTTTTTTGCATAAAGCCATCCACCTGATACTACTCTGCTTGTACTGATATTAGTGTGAGGTTACTGTGGGAATCTGTTTCTGTTTCAGTGCAGCTGGCAAAACTGCAGTTGTGTCCATTCAACAAGCACTAGGTCATGTTAATACGTAATAAACTGCACTCAGGTGTACAGGGATTTTGAATGAAATCAGATCAGAAGTTCACCAACTGTCCATCAGGCATTTAATAGTCACTTTTGTCCTTCCTTGTTCATGCCAGAATGTTACCTCTTTTTACTTTACTAGCATTTTCCAAGTGATGGATTGGAAGTGCAGCCAGCTCTATGTGTAGACTGATAGATGGGAATCCTCTGGTTTAGTCTGCACACACAGTGCATGACTTTCACTCTGTCTTTGCTTCACTGAGGCAATTTCACAGTGTGATATCTAGAGAAAAACCAGCCCACCAAGCAAAAGATAACACAAGACACTTTTAACTAGAATAGGTCAATTAGAAAAACTTATTAAGAAGCAGTTAAGGCTCTATAGTTGCTGCAGACAGTATTCAGCAGAGAGCTGGTGTGCTGGAATGGGTCTTTCTTGTCTTTCCCTGGGTATCAGTTACTGTAAGTGCCTGAGGAACACCATGAACAGCAGAGATAGCATCAAAACATTTGAACAAATTTGATTAATTTTGCCAAGTGTTGCAAATGCCTGAATTTGCTAATTAGCTCTCTGTAACTGTGTTATCTGTCAGCAGATAAGCTGAGTAAGCAGATTGATTTTAGCTTACTACTGGTCTGCAGGACGATAGAACAGGTCGTTTGTAGGGGAACCGTCCTGGAAACTGAGGTGAACTCTGAGCTGGTGGGTGAGTCAGTCCCCAGGCCATGCAGGACCAACGGGGTACGTCCCATGGGATACTGTTCTTGGGCAATTGGTATTAAAGAGACAGTGAGGAACTCAAAACTGGAGTGTTCTCCAAAGCCCTCCTTCTGGTCCTGCTGAGGTACCTGGAAAACAAGTCACCAAGTTTAACATGAGCAGGATCAGATGCTAAAACGAGACTTCACAGTCTCATGGTGAGGCTTACACCAAGGGCCAACTTGCACACAGATGGTCACACCACATTTCCCTGTGATTCATCTTGGAGAAGCAACTGCATAACATTTGCACTATTGCCAGCCTTGTAGCTACCCTTGGCCTGGCTGTCTTGCCCAACAGACTGCTACTGTTTCTGTTGTCAAGGGGTATCTGTGGCTGCGGAAGAGATTCCAGGATTTGTGTGCACATGACCCAGTTCCACAGCATACACTTGGCTAAAGTCAAACATGACTTCTGTTGATACTGGGCCCTCAAATGCAAGTTGTTTGTATCTCTAGTTGTTGGTGGAGTCTGGGGTGGAATCAATGTTTTGCCTGAATCAGACACATTCATCGATGACACAAAATTAAAATCTTTAGGGCCATTCAGAGTCTAATCACTCATTCAAAATATTGTTAAGTAAGTTTAAAATATAGTTTACCATTGTGGTATTTAATTATTTTGTTTTTAAATTATGTTCCAGCTGCTATGTTAGCTCTGAAACTTTGAAAAATATTCTTTGTGTGTGGCTTTGATGTATAGGTCCCACAGTAGTGCTTTCATAGTAGAATTAGATATCTGCTGTGACAAGATTATGAAGGAGTTTGGGAACTGAATGGAAAAGAAGGCTATTTATATTTTAATATTTTGGCAGCTTTGTCAGTGTAGGCAAAGCATGGTTGTCACAAACAGAAAAGAAACAGAAAAGAAAGAGCCAATATTACATAGCTCAAATAATTCAGGAACAAAGTTCAAGATAAAACCAAACCTTTACTTTAAATCAAAATGCAAAAAATGTCAAAAGTTGTTTGTCAGAGACTCAGGAAAAAGACAACAAGAATATATTTTTAAATCTACCTTGGGAAATTAATACTGAAGTAATTTTCAGGCTAGAGCTGGAAACATAGCACTTTGTCATTTTAGAATAAACACCAAAAACAGATGCCACAATTTCATAAAATAAACATGCAGTGAAAGGGTAACAAAGACATTAGCAGCAAACTGAGACAGTAGCCAATACAGTATGATGAGAAGGAATACTCAGTATGGTGTGATGTGCGATAGAAACCATTAGCCATATGGTACAGTGTGAAGAGGGCCTCTGTGACTAAGTAACAGTTGTATGTTATGTGGTTTATAAAATAATTATGCAATGGCAAGCAACTCTTTTATAATTATTGACTGTTTCAAAATATTTCTGCTAATCTGGAGGCATTTACTAAGTTGATGGATGCAGGCAGTCTGCTTCCTGTGTCTCCGTTTTTGCAGATTGTGCAGTTCACCATCCTCCTGAAGACAGTGACCATTTTAGACTTGGTTACTAGAGGCCGTATTTGCTTTTCTTTTCTTCTGAAAAGTCAGGGAATATCCACATAAATACATCATGGCTTGCTTGGACATCTGCCAAGGAAGGACCCAGGCCTTTCGTTGTTCGTTGGCACCTGGTTGCTACTCTTTATTCATTTCTAAGGACTGAATGCATATCACCAGAAAATCCCAGTCTTCTGCTACTGTGAGTGGTATAAACTCTTGACAATTTCAGCAGATTCTGAGTTTTTAGTTGTTTTATGCTGTTCCTTTCAGGCTTATATTAGAGTTTACAAAAGAATATAAACCAAATTTCCTTGGTTTAACCAACAAGAAGATGGCACTAATTTCCTTTTCCTTTTTTACTGCTCCTTCAGCAAGCATATGGAAGACAAGTGCCTGTTAGACATTTGCAAAGTGCAGCACTTTTGCTTTGAAATGGGACTAATGTAATAAAATAATAAAGAAATAACGTTGTGGTGAATCTATTCAACTGCAAACTCTGTTAGCTAGTGAGACTTGGCATGCAGAGTAGTTAGAGGTGCCCAATGACTGCCTGTCTAGCTGTAACAGGGGAAGATGAGAAGTTAGGTATACTCCATGTCTTGTCACCATGCAATACATAGAGCATCTGAATGGGAGTAAGGTAGGGATGTGGGACTGAAGAGCACCAGTTGGGACATCAATCCTAATCCCCAGAAGCCAAGCATATAATCTTGGAGAGGGCCACAGAACATCTCTTCCCTTTCTTATCCCTTTGACACATCCTGCAGGCCACAAAACACTTCCGAGTTTCCCCTGGTAAACTTTAGATCTACGGTAAAAGACCAAAAGCCCCAATTGTAAAATTTGATAGGAAGAGCACAGGAGAGATCAAGGGCATTGCCAGTGTAGTGTTCTTTGAACATCCTCTGTCTGTCACACCCACATGCGTCAGCTCCAGCTCAGTCCTGGAGACAGTACAGATCAAACGTGATTTTTTATTAAACGCATCTGGCGCTTTGCTGTTAGTGCTCTAGAGTAGCACATGTGTGATTGCACTGTAGTAGGTGAGTCTGCCATCTAGGTTTTCACTTTTGGAATGGTTACTCAATTGATGTTTTCATTGTGCAGATAACCGACGTGAGCTGGGACTAGTGAATTAGCCTTATAAAAAGGACACACAACATAAGCTATCATAGAAACTAAATCTGCTATCTGTGAGGCTTCTGACAAGACTACAGGGCACTAAAATACACTTCTGGTCTCTATGCAAAAAATGCAGGTGTAAGGAAATTTTTTTTGCGGTGACTGAAAACATTTTGCAAGGCTGCAATCACACCACATGCTTTTAACCACATTTTATACACTGAAAAGAGATGTGTTGTTAAATATAATCCCAGAATATACATTAGGAAATTGCAGTATGCAGAATAAGACACACACATGTTTATATAGAGACTTTTTCTTACATGAAAAAAGTGATTGTTCATCCAGAAAGCAGCTGGCATGACTGCTGTCGGCTGAACCAGTGATTTTATTTTATCTAGTATTACTAGTGAAGATACCACTTTCATTTTTGCCAGCATTTGTAGTGTAAATGAGGAGCAACCTCTCGTAAAACGATGCTACTGAGATCAAAGGAAGCAATCCTTACTACCAAGCTAAAATCATTCTGGGGAAATGTTTCTGATTATGGTTAATGATGTAATCAAGCCAGTAAACTGCCTAGAAGTTGGAGTTGCAGCAGGCGTACAGCCTGTCCATTACAAAGCACCTAATTGACAATAATACAGAGGGGAAAAAAAGGTGTGATGTAGCAAACAAGATGCAAGTTAAATGTTTACTCTAATGACACACAAAACTGGACAGATTTGATTAGAATGCTTATGCCTATCTTCTTAAGAGGAGAATACTGAATGGGTGAGGGTTTAGCACAGAAAAAAACCCCGAAAAGCCAAAGGTGGAGAGGAAGGAACCAAAAAAAGGTAATTTTTTAGCATCTTTGATTTCATTCTTTAAAGACCAATTACTTTCCTGTCCCCTGTGGGAGAAAAACATTCTTCTTCTTAATAGCAGAATCATTCTAAGACTTCTCTGATTCATTTTATATTTAGCAGATTACAGTTTTGGAGTCATCAGTAGCAGAGAACCCAGCAAACTGACAGACCTGAAATCATGTCCTTTGATTGTAATTGACAGGGAAAGCATTTAAGGTAGAGAAAAAAAATATTTTATTCATCTTTGATTACACTGTGATGTGATTTGGTGACATAATACAGCTGTGAACTGAGGCAAGAAAGGCAATAATTCCTACTTGAGGCTTTGACATGATGTAGCCCTTTAGTCTTCTTCAAACCAATGCCTGCAGCTACAATAGTCCCCTTGATGGAGTCTAGACAAATAGATATACAGACTGTTTCAATTTAAAAGGCAAACAGCTTTAAAATAACATTTCTCTAGGCCACATATTTTCGTATTAAATGGCTAAGCTGATATATATTTTTTCTTTATCAAAATTAAATCTGGATAATCTATTAAAAATCAGTCATTGGATAAAAACTTATTCACTTCAGAAAGGTCTTAAAAGTAATATGAAATGAAACTATTTTTCAGACTTACAAAAGAGATGAATCAGAAGCACCAAATAGAAGTGAAAGGTGCATTTAGCTAACTCACAGGCAGAGGCTTTATCTTAAGAATTATATAAGTCTTGTGGATATCAACTTTTAAATTTTTCTTTGTATTTCATTCTCAGAATATCACTTTAATGTTGCTAAGAATTTATTGTGTCAGGATCTTCAAACATACTTAGCAGTACCTGGTTTACAAAACCCTTGGGCACCTCTGAGAGTTCAAACTTTCTGTAAGAAATAATATCAAGCAAAGATGTAAAAAGGTCAGTACAATAAAAATCATATCACCAAATTTTAGCTACCATGGGTGTGTAATTTCAGATAGCTTCTCTGGGTGCTCCTGGAGGGTGAGTCTGGCTTACATCAGCCACCTAGCTTGGACTGACCTAGACAGGAACCTACCTTAGACTGGGTATCCAAAGTGAAGTATGAAAAGTCCTGTGCAGCCAGTTATGCTGAAGTTCTTCCCAATGCGATTCCAGGATGTTTAAAATGTCTTGCTTGTTACTGAAACATTTCCTTATAACTATAAGATGTGGGGAATAATTAAGAGATATCCACTTCATCATTACAAAATGTGTGGCTGAGTTCCAAAAGGAAAATATACTTTCATCATCATGATCAATTCTTGCGAATCATTAGGTTCCTGCTAGCACATTGAGTTTCTACATATCAGCAGTTCAAATAAGGCAATAAAGAAAGGGTTAGAAAATTGTCACATCTTTGTGTGTTACTGACATTTGAAAAACAAGTGATTTGATCATCTTCACAAATACTTTCTGACAAAACTGCAGATTCAGTAGCTCCCACAGAATCCAAAATGTTTTAGTCATGCTGCTTCACAATTGTTTTTAAAAAGCTATCTTTCTCAAATACTTTGCAAATGCCTTTCTGTTTTCTAATTTGAGCTACTATTTGTGGTTATGAAAACAGGGTAGTTTAAAGCATATACTCAACTGAATAATGTTATTTCGTAAGAAGAAAAAATTAAGTTCATAATGAAAGAAATGTGAAAAGGACTGTTCTGTATCACTGTTCTTTTCCATTTTGTAGTGATATGCCGAAAAACCAGTAGTGATTGAGGTTCCCATTGCATGGAAGAGCTTTGTCACCCATTGGCACCAACTGAGCTGTCTTCCCTGATCTCTTCCTTTTATAATTGTCACCATGTCTACACCATGGTGACCAGTTCTATGAATAAAATAATTCTGACTCCTGCCTTATCTACAGAGATTGCCAAAAATGTTTAAGTTACTGACAATGAAACTTAACAAGCACACCTGACTTAGAATTGATCTGTCAAAAAGCAACTAGGTGTTGTTAGGAATTTTACCTAGATATTCATGGTTCCACGTCTGATGATGTGTTTATACAAAATACTAATACAAAATCTTTCTAGGTGTATTCTTCTATGTCATGAGGAGTTCAGAACTTCAGATATATGATTATCTTAAGGCACCTAAAAAAAAAAAAAGCAAGAAACACACTGGGAAAACTTCAATAACTACAAATATGCTGTAATCTACCTAATTTAATAATAGTATTTATGAATTACTAAAAGCGGGGTAATATCTGCATTGTGCAAGTTAGAATTACCCATCCACTAGGATGATTGTCTGTGGAGGTACACTTCTTTGGTTTGTTCTAGTCTTGAATAATTTCTATGGGAATGATAGTCATGGCTGGCAAAACATTAGGACAGGAAGCTTCTTCATCTATCTGGTTTCACAAACCAAGTGAGAGGTTTTTTGGTTTTGTTTTGTTTTCTGCTTGGACATTGATATTAGAGTTTCAAAATTCTGAATCAAATCCCTGTGAGAGCGGACTTCAGGCTGAACACAAATATTTCAAGAATGAAAAAAACCCGACACTTAAGAATACATTTATTGCTCACTACAGGTTTTACATTCACACCGAGCTGGATGCTAATGTTTTTTTGCAGTGCTACACTCTCCGTATTGCAATGAATAGGCTTGGAGATTCCAGTCAGCACTCATGATGGAAATTCCACTCAAAATGAGGTATCTTACTTTACTAATACTGTTACAACATCCAACAATTATATATAAAATGAAGAAATACTGACTAAACTACATTAGCATACTTATTATCTGTTGCATTTTCACAGTCTGTTTTCTGTTTTCTTTGCAGTATCAAGTTAAGGAAAAAAACCCTAAAAAATAAATTTCTGATGAAATTTATAAAGTTATAGTTAAAGAAACATTATCCCTAAAATTACCATTTGAATGATAAGCAATTTTGGGAGTAATTATAGTGCACACTCTACATTCAATGCATTCTGATATATGGATAATTACTCCTGGTAATATGCGTTAGTTAGATTTTATAACAACAATAACAATTTATTGCAAAATTATTTCCTTGGCACAATTTAACATTTATTGATGTGAAGTCAAAGTGAATTGATTTTACTGCAGACCACTTGTGACACATTTTCCCTATGCTCCTGCCCTAATTGGTTATTATAGGTCATTTTGGTATTTAGTTTTAAAAATAAATTAATTTTGTACCAAGGTGCATTTAGTAAAATGGCAAGATATTTACAGCTCATGTGGTTTTATTTAAATAAAAAATGGTAAGGTAATGCAATCATCTTTGGTTATAAAGTGATGGATGAATTGAAAACATTTCTGAATCAGGTCAATGGTAGTGATGATTAGTGCATTGTTAATCAAGTTGCTGAGATTGCTATCAAAAGCTTTATCTCTTTCACTCAGACTGGTGAGAGGATCATGAATATTAAAGACATTCAAATAGATCTACACTCATGTAATATGGAGCACTACAAATGAAAAGGCTAAATGAACCCAGACTGTGACTTTATGCACTGATATATCTCTTAACTAAAGAGGAATGTCTAATCCATTTCTGTACTTGTATTAGGCCACATACATTGCAAGCATACAAAGTATTTAATATACTTTATTCATTTTATGGGCTAAGTACTTATTTACTATCAATGAGAAGAAAAATAGCTGTGGAGGTTTTTTTTCAGGATAGAAACAATAGCTACTATAGGCCAGATTTCAATTTCTACACCACCAGTAAAAATCCAAAGTAGTGCACTTGAAATCAGCAGTCTCATCTCAATTACATTGCTCTTATTTCATGCTGACTTACCTGAAATAAGGATTTAGCCCAGTGTATAGTTTACTTATATATCTGGAATGCACACTCACTTTAAATCTTAGATGAGATATAACAAATAATGTAGGTAAAACACAAATGAATGGTGCACATAAGTGAGGAGTGGAGGCCTGAAACCTGCAAACATGCAGGTGTGTGTTTAACTGTGTGTTCCTGGGAAGTGCCATGGATGTTCAGCTGGGTTAATCAGCAAGACAGTGCTAAGCATGCTCAGTTTTACAGGTTCAAGGCCTTCACCTCAGTTCTTCATAATCAGATATAAAGAACAAAAGTTTCAGATGAACCAAACAGAATGAACCAAAATCCAACTTCATGCTTGTGTCTATTTGATGATTAATATGTTGAGAGGTTTCAAAATGGATCAGAGGTCAGCAGATGTTTTGACAGGGCAAAAAACTGATTCTAGACTGAATTATTTTAAAGCTGGTTTAAGTGAGCGTAGAGACTACTCAATTTTATATGTATGTAGAGCCTGTAGAGATACTTTTGCACTTCAGCAGTCTGTAGTGTGAACACGTCAATTTGTCTCAGATATGCTGCTTTTCTGCGGGCAACTGACTAGGAGTTCAAACCTACTCATGAGAGTTAAATTCTTGAAAAATTACCACTTTACAGAAAGGACATACATTGCTCAATGAAGAGGCAGGCAGACATCATGGTAACTTGTCTTGTTAAGTGAGCTTCTGCATTTTAAGTGTCTGGAACTCTTCAGGTAATCTCTTCACTGGCAAAGCTGCCCTTGAAGGGTGGTTGGAACTAGATTATCTTTAAGGTCCCTTCCCACCCAAACCATTCTATGACTCTATGATGCTGTGATTGATTGATTCTATTATCAGGGCTGGATATAATCCAAATTACATAGATTTTCTTTCCATACATTTGAATTCTAGATCTGCTGATGTGTCCCATCCAGCGGGGCCTTGCTCATCTGTATCACCTCCCTGTCACCTAGCTGAGTCAGCTGGTAGTGTGGCAAAGTTGTGTCACCATGTACTGGAACCTTGAGAAAATTAAAAGACACTTGGAAATGATTCAATGAAAAAAATGAAAAGAAAATGCAGCAAGTTTTCTACACATAAACTGCATTTCACTTTAAACCCCAGGATCAAATGCTTTCCCTCCTTACTTTTGGCTGTTAGGTAGCTGTCAACTGACTAAAGTCAGTCATTCTCTCTGTCTTGTGTCATCTTTGTTTATGGGAAATATCACATCAGTCCATGTACGTAGATGTTAGGAACTAGCACTAAACCCTACTATATATATAGTAAAATCTGGCTGCTGTTTTTTAGCCTGATTTATCCTGGGGCCTCACTTAGGGTCTTATTCACTAATTTAAATTAAAGTGAGCTCTGTTAAAGCTGGCAGAATTAACACAGTGCGAAACTGATGTACATGAATGGGAGGAATTGTGTCCCAAGTCTAGAACATGCTGCGTTAGCATTTATGTGCTATTCTGCCTGAAGAACACTTCTGGCTCCTAAGTGCTAAGGTATTTGAAGTCTTATTGCAAATCCACAGAGCAAGAGATGGCTTACATTTAATCAAAGAGTGGAAATAGTTACTGAATACGGAAGCAGCAGTATGCAAGGGGAAAAGGGAAGGAGGGAACCTGTGTGATAGTTCCTCAAGGCAGCCATGACCATCTTGGGTGTTTCTGATTAGAGCTGTATGTTAGTGCATCATTATTTTAAATCAGCGTATTTCATATATTTGACTAGGTAAAAGCTGAAAAAGCCCTCTGTGTCCTGCAGAGGAATCCTTAGAAGATGAAGAAAAAAACACAAATCTAACCTGAGAAGAAAGATTATTATTAGATGCAGGAAGTTGATATTGTCAGTCAAATTACAGCCCTAAAGAAAATCAAGGATGGCTTTGAAATTACCACATTCATGGAAAAATGAAAGAGTAGCTAGAAAATGTTGATAGTGCTAGATCAGCTCTGTATCTATTCATTAATATGTGCAACTGTTTGAGGTTTGTAAAAAAATACAAATTCTGTAATTATACTTAGTCTATAGAGCATTAATCTAAAGATGTCTGAAGGAAAAGTGTTTCCTTTCCCAATGACTTTCTCTCTTCCTATCCGAAAGATACAGGTCTTTAAAAGAAAAGGTGTGAGTCCACCAACAAGGTCATACAATTAAAACCGACTAATTCTACCGCTCTCAAAGCAATGGCAATGTTGTTAAACCAAGCATTTAACAACATTTTGCAATAATTATATCTTATAATCTATTATTGAGCAATTTTGGACTAAAGGTATAAACTGGCATAAAATAACAAAACTCCATGAAAGAAATGAACCTTAACTGATACTGAGAGCTGTAGTTATGCATTTACTTTCTCAAATTGCATTTTGCTTGAATAAATCAAATTAATTTAGCTTCTCAAGCACCAAGTTCTAGACACAAAGCAGGACATTCTGACTTATTTTTTTACTAAGAAATGGATGACTAAATAAAAAAACATTGTAACTAGGGAAATTAGTTATTTCTTCTAAGGAGGTTTCACTACAAATATACTGCTCTTGAATTTCAGAGGGAGCACTTTAGGAAGAATGGGCCTCACAAAAGTGAAAGATTGGAGGTACGAAACAGCGCTACCAAACTTCAGCTCATGCTTTTAAAGGACATATGAATATTCAAAAGCCAAAAATCGCATGTGAAAACCTTCAAATTCTGTAGCGTATGCAGTGGATCTTACTGAAAAGAGTTGTATATCCAACAGTGCAGCAACACAAACAATTTTTAATAGTTCCTCTGCATAGAAATGTCGAAAGGCTGTTGCAGATAATGTCGTTCTCAAACATTGTTTAAAAATAGGGATTTAATACATTCAGGGCTTTATATAACCTGCAATTTGGCCAAGTCATTGTCCTCTAAGAAAATGAATGCTGTTTATTTCTAGTTCAATATAAATGCTTTTCTGGTTGCATCAAAAGGAAAGAATTTATTTAATTTGAAAGGAATTTTCAAAGAATAATCTTAAGTATGACACAATGTCAAAGGAAGCATGGTATTTTATTGTCCCGTGTTCAAATGTTAGCAAGACCATAAAAGTTGTTTTTATCTGGTGTTCAGGCCCACAGTTCATGAGTCAGCTTCTAGGCTGACAGAGTTCTGGGTCACAGCCATCTTAATCATTAATGCACCCCTTTCCTGCCTCAAATTCGACCATTTGGCTGATTATGAAACATTTGCTGAAGCCCATTACTCGGCTTTGAGCACCTCCATTTTATTACTATTCTTTCTTTTTGAAGAATGTTCATTATTTGGTCATCATTATCTGTATTTCTAAACATCACATTGTGGTCTTGTTCCACTTGTCCATGTACAGACTTTTTTTCAATACTTCTAGTGTGCTTTTCAGAGGGGTTAGTGTAAGTACATCTGTTCTGGTTTGAGCCGAACCTGAGTCAAACTGTGACAACATCTTTAATGAAAGTCTTCATGACATGGTAGTCTGAAAACAACTGCTTTTGCCCTTGACTTTGATCTCACTTCTACACAGGAAAAGTAGTTGTACTATTTTCTCTCTTCAGTTCTAAGCTGCTATGACAAGCAGGGTCCAAGAGCTATGTAAGGGCTCTTTTTAACAACTGTTTGGCTGATTAAATTCTGAGCACTGTTTTTCCATTAGCTGAGAGCTGTGATGGCCTGTGATGGTGCTTCTGTGCTGCCTCTCTGGGGCCTCACCTTGTCCATGCCATGGCCCAGGACACTGTTTCAGCCCCCCAAGAACCATCTGTCCCATCAAAGCAGCCATCCAGGTCCCCATAGCCAGTCCCCAGGACTGCCTGGTAGCACGGGCTGGGGTGTCCCTGGTGACCCCTGTCCTGCCCTGCTCTCTGGCTATGCCTGTGGGACAGACCCTGGCTGCAAGACCAGCTCTGCCTTCTTGAGGTGCTCACAGTTGCTCCCACTCCTTGGGGACCCCTGGACCTGCAGCACCCTGAGTGATTATGGATTTCAGGTCTTAAAGGAAGGCAGGATTTAGTCCCCAAACTCCCCTTCACTCTTTCCGGGGTTTGAGATGCATTAGGATGGCACAAAGGGCCTATTATTGTATGTCACTGAACAGCATAAAATGCCACTGGTATGAGGTGGATTTGCAGTAAAGTGCACCAGAATTGAAGGAAACAGCCTAAGTACCTGCTATCTCTCTCTGACTCTCAGATCTAGAGTCAGGGCTGTGTCAGTGGATACCTCTGCTCCAGCACTGCCAGGGAAGCCCTTGGAGAAGGCTTTCCATGGCCTTTCCGCATGTCATAGCTTTATAAGGGAGGTCAGATGCTCTTAAGGAGCTTTCTCTTCCTTGACTCTAAAACTGTTTTGCCCTGTATGTTTTTTTAAGTATGCGTGCTCTGTGTGCATGTGTCCATTGCCTATGCTGTTCTGTTGGCTCCAGAAAAACAATAAAATACAAAAGTAGGCAAGAGTAGATAGATAAAAAATATATCTACTTCCAAAAGACCCTTTCTGTCCCTTTTTTTATCTCTGAACTGAGCAGCTGATACTGATAAGGTGTCTTGTCAAGCAGCAAACAGCAGTGATCGCCTCTGACTCTTGGCTATGCTGCGATCCTGCTAGGAAGTAGACAGTAGAGAATTTTCATTCTTAAAGACAGCCAAGTAATCTTTATAGAGCATTTTGTTCCTTGCCAATCTTGTTTTGCATGGCAAAATCAGACAGCCTGTAGATGAGGAGGAACTGGAGGCAGCAGTGTGGCTTAAGGGAAAGCGTAATCTCCCAGGTGTAATGCAGGAATAATGGCATTGCTTGCAAATGAAAAAATACCACAAAAGCTATCCCCAGCACAAAAACAAATAATAAATGAGTAAAGAAGAAGAAGATCTGAACCTGTATTAAAATTCTGTGCAACACTACAATGAAATTATTCCTCCAGCATCCAGTTCTGCTGGTGGAAGCATTCAGGCCCCATAGAAAGAGTGCTCATACTTTCAAGCAAGGACTATGACATTTCCTTGATCATGAAAATCCAATGTTGTTGTTTTTTGTTTTGCCTTTTTCTTTTTGCCAAAGCAGGACTAGCCCATATATTTTATGTAAAAACAGGATTAAGCCTTTGAGCAAGTATTTTCTTTGGTAGCTGATGTCGTTTCATCAGCAGATATTTTTTGAGCCTCAACAAAGTGAATAGTTTACAAAAGCTTGACTTCTTAGTTTAAAACTCAGTGTAGAACTGAAGGATTTTTTTTTCCCCACAGCACTGGCAATAGTTTAAAAAGTCTGTTTAATCCATTCTGTCAGCAGTCTCATGAGTTGATGCCTCTGCTTTAGGCTCGTGTTGATTCTTTGCCCAAGCCTTAAAGCTTCGTGGTTTTTGATACAGCACTGAAACAGAAGCTTTGATACTTGTGAATGCTGTCTGCATGAAGTTAATAATATGAGGGGGGTTTAAACATCTTTATTTTTTTATTAAGCCTTCCAATCACATATAAAACTGAAAGCAAAGTCACATGAAAAGGAAATAAAATCCTATAAACTGAAAATATACTCAATGTTTCTAATCCCCATATCACACAGCCAGAGTCTGTTGCTGCTCCATGGGAATAGTTATCCTGATGTTCATACCTCACTATTTCTAAAAAATAAAATAATTCTGTGGCAATGATTGTGCTGATCTGGGGATATATATTCACGTTTTATTGTAAGGAGGTAAACACTGCAAAAGTTGAATACTTAGTTTATGGAGAGGGAAGGAAAAACTCTGTGCTCATGCTTCATGGATAAGCCAAGAGATTTAAATTCAGTTTGGGAGGACCTGATATTTTAGGAAGGCTTAGTATTTGTCTACATCACAAAAGTTATATTTTTGCCTTACTGTTTACATGTGGAATTCACTTTTAAAGGACATATTGAAGATGAGACTCAAAGTGGGATAGAGTATTTGGAGAATAAGGCTATCATCACATAAATGACAAAAATGTTCAAGAAACGCCCCCCAGATGAGAAACCTTACTCTTCACAAGTTGTTATGTTCTGACTACTGGGTTCTCATAGGAGCAGCCTCCGTATCCTCCGACGATATTGTCTCTCTTTGGTGTATTATTGTCTTTACAATTATTTGACTCAAAAGGACTTTGATGCACCCTGGTACACTTCAGCCGATAAACATCTGGCAGAAGCTCCACAAAGGATGTCTGCTGGTTCTGCTATCAGGCTTTGGCCTTCTGAACCAAAGACATCACAACAAACATCAAAAACTCTAATCATGAGCAGAGATTCAGTAGCTTCTCTGGCAAATACAGGACTGAAAGAGTAGCCCTAACTTTTTCTCATAGGAAGTAAAAAGTAGAGACCATTACAGACTGGCTATCCTTGTAAAGAATTGTTGAAACAGAACTTTAAGGGAGGAAAAGAAGGATATATAATTTAAAAAAAGAGTGGGCACATAATAGCCTTAATAATGGCAAAATATCTCCAGGGGTTTGAGACAGTGATGGTGATGACTGTAGTCCTTCCCAGGTGATGGGACTAGAAATTGTGTGTTATGTATTTGTTTGATTTCTCTGCTTTCTTTTAATTACCTCCTTTTAAAAATGAAACTTAAGGAGTTATTAGGAGGAGTGGAGTGTAAAAAATAATTTCTTCATACATCACTCTAGCTCTGCTTTGAGGTGTGTAGGAGACAAATGAAGGTTTTCTTGTGATGGACTATTTCTTTTCCTCCAGGTCTCTCAGAAATGTGGCATTTTGTTTAGCTGATACTCTCTGTAGCTGGTGGTTCTGCTGTGACACATCTTTCTATTTCCACTGGCCTTTTATAACAGCCCAAGAGGTAACAGAAATCTATTAAATACCTTTAAAGTACATTTCACATGTTGTTGTGGCTTATTCCTGATGCAAATCTCTGATTATTTTACTGACCCTTTTAGACATCAACTGTTACCCTCGTACTGAACATTTGTAATTCCTCGGATTCCTCTGTGTCACTGGCACAGCAGTTAGGTTACTGAACCTTAGGGTTTGTGTTTTGCTTTATACACGACTTAAAAATTCCAGAATTTAAATGTTGCTGCCTGACCAAAATGTGTCTGATCTTGCTTTTGCTGGTGGCCAAGACCCACTCCCTGCAGTGACAGGAGACTCAAGAAAGAAGAGAGTGTGGGTTGACAGAGCTGGCATCCAGAGCTGATTGCTCAACAGAGGTGGTTCACAAGAAATGTTTGGTTTTTTTTTTTTTTCTTTTTTAAAAATTTTGATTCCAGTTATTTTCTTTAATTTGTTTGCTTGAAACTGGGTTCCGTTCTCTACACAACTACTCTTTCGTGCCCTCTAATGGCATTCTGCTGAACTTCACAATGAATGTTCATTAAACAAAAATGACTTTTTCGTTATGAAGTAGACATATGCTTTGTATTGTTTGTCATCCCCACGGAAAATAACATACACACCAGTGTGCTAGAGTTTTGCTTGACACAGATCTTGAAACAAATATTCTGAAAGTGTTTTTCTGGCTAACACTTCATGGCTCGGATACTCAGATACAGCCTGGCTTTTTCCTGTTCCTCTTTATGAATGGGCTGCATATCACTTTGATGGATGCTTAGGATACAAAGTCTGTAGGATGAAAGGATACTTAGGATGTATGGAAGGGACAGGATGTAACCTATTAAGAGTAAGAAAAACAATATTTATCACGTGGAAGGTTCAAAGAGGTTTTCTCCTGCTTCCTGGATGTCTCCGTATTGCTCTGTTTCTGAGTTGAAGATATGAAATGTGATTTAACCCAAATTTCACTGCAAAATATATCGTTTCCATACCTTCAGTGTGCTTGGAGAAATTAGGTTTGAAAGATTTTGAGTTCTTTGTACTAAATTCTCAGTCTACATGCCAGGTCAGGAAGAAGCCTTTAAGACCAGAATTTATAGTTCTTTATTTGTTTGTTTTAAATCAGGGTATTACAGTAAAGCAACATCACAGAGGGAAAGATAAATAATAGGAGCAAAGTGCTGAGCGACCACACGGCCAATGAAACAGAGCTGGGGTGCCAGCTCTGTCAGGGCACAGACAACCATGGAAAGCCAGGTGACACATTTGAGTGGCTGGGATATACTGCTCCAGATGATCACATATTAGTGCACAAAAGGTTTAACAAGCTATTTGAGTACC
>NW_009953929.1:5344625-5358331 GCF_000747805.2 Chaetura pelagica | reverse complement strand
AACGTTGCAACTTCTGCTTTCTGTGTTATCATGAGAGGGAGACAAAAAAATACTAATTTCTACAGATTTTTCGATCAAGCCCTATTTCTGAAGTAATTATTCTGCATGACTGTAGCTCCAGAAAAGCTTCTCCTCACTTGTTGTGGGCAAGACACAGTGTAGAGATACAAAAACACTGTACAGATAGACTGTAAGAGTCTACTCACTAAAAATAGTGTTTTATTTATGCATTGGTCCAGGTGTCTCAGTTATACTCAGGAAGCCATGCAGTTTAGTTCTCTCAGTATAGTTAGGTACTGTTTTTCTTACAGAGTTATTGCTGCTTAAACAGTTTGCAAGCAGGGGCAAAAATACTTAGCCCATGTATCTTAATACCTACATCTTTAGATAGCACTGCTAAGCTTTGCAAATGCAAAAGGGCAATTTTACAAATAGGACATCCTGTAAAAAATTGTGTTCAGTCTTTCTGTGCCCTCAGAAATCTTCATTCCTAGACACCTTGTTATAAGTTGATACCACTATGCCCCTGGGAAATGAATGCTGTAGCTCATTATCTAGTTCCTGAAACATCTTTAATATACAGAAAAAAAGTCATGTGTTACATATATATGGGCAATGTAAGTAAGTTTGATCACAGTTTTTTTTTCTGCCATTGTCATCTCCAATTTCAGAACATCCAGATCTGGATAACAAACACAGCAGGTGTTTTGTCATTGACCTTAGTGGGGAAAAAGATCTCACCCAGAGCATTTCACCCTCTTTTAGGCTACCTAAAGGATTCTGTCTGGGACCTTGAGCTTCTAAGGCTGCTATTAAGGCTGCTTTTCTGCTCCTTGTGTTGTCTGTGGCTTTTGCAGAGGCAGTTCATGCACTCTTCTGTATTTGGACAAGTTTTAATTTGCTTGTACTTTGCTCAAGAAAAAGGATGGTTCATTTTCTACCAGGGTAAAGGTCAGGATTGTCTGTCTTCTCCAATACTCCCAGAAGACTGGTGCTTTTGTGAAGTTCCTGATCTTGATTATTCAAAGCATTTTTCTGGTCTTAGTGTATTACTTTTAACAAGTTTTCTAAAGAGTGTATTCTGCTGAGAAAGCAAGTTGCCTATAGCGTAACTTTTCCTCTATAGATATCACACTGCTTCATTTGATGCTTTCAGCTTTCACTGCCACATTTTCTGACTTTCAAAATAAGGATACAAGAGCTTAAAGCAATAATTTTGTATTCAATTTGCAAGGAGCAAACCAAAACATTTTACTAGAGCCATGTTACTTACAAGTTCTGTCTGTCTGACCGCATCAAATGAAGAATGTTTTGTACTGGAGGATGCACAGGAATAGTCCTTTTGTCCTCGCAGCCCCAGAATAAGTGGAGTTTTGTAGTACGTTAGGAAATGCGTGTTCCTGGATCTGTCATGTGATGGGAGGTGTGGAAAACTGTCAATTCAACAAAGTTCTCTGAGTTCCAGAGTGTTTCAGATGGTCCAGTGAGAATCATACCACCTTCCTAACTAACAGAGCATCTTGATCTATGTTGACTGTTTGGTCAAAGTCCTGTCTTTTTGAGCAAATTTGAAGAGGTTTAATAGGAAACCTATATATCTATATATAAATACGAACCCAGTCTTTCTGCATGCCTATCTGGTGCTACTGTCTTTCAAAAAATGTAAGGACTCTCTTAATTTCCAGGAAAATTCAGGATCCGGGAGAACATAACTTGTCAAATGTGGCTTTCCAAATTTATCTGAAGACCCGTCCATTCATTTCCACCATTTGCTTTGGTGCTTGTGCCCATGTGATCAGGGTCATCTCCCAGTAATTACCCCCTCCCAGTCATGCCTGATTCATTACTTGCCATTGTTCACTTAAAAAAAGCAACAAAAAAAAGCGCAGTAGTCAAACACACCAACCTTATTTGGTGCCTCTAGAGAGCACTTACAGCCTTGTGGCAATTTAGGTGGGATAGTGTGGGATGATGGTAGCAGAGATGGCATATATAGCCAATTTTAAGTATGTTGGTGAGAGCAGAAGGCACATTCTCTCATTAACTTTTCTTTGACTTTATAAATAAAAACTTGATTAAATAATAATATTTTGACATGCAGTAGGTGCTTCAATTAAAGTCTGACAGAATCAATTGCTAATCTGTGCTGGAGTCAGAAAACCAGAATTTTTATTTGAATTTCCTGATAAGACTGTGAAGGCACTGGTTTGAGTTTTTTTCCTAAAAACCTTATTTTAGAAAACAATTAATAAATTCAAAGTCTCTCTTTCTCTTCAAATCCATGGAGGTTAAAATAGATTAGCATTCCCTTAGTTCTCATTGTATACCAGAAAGCTGAACACATTCTTGCTCAAACAGCAGGGGAAAAGTGAAGAAAACACAATTTAATTACGATGTTAGTGTTAAACCCAAACTAGTTAGGAATGAATAAGCGTTTCTGTTGAAATTCTCTGGGTTCAGAAATTTATAACTTGGTGATAAGATTATCCTAGGGCAGAATCCTACTGCACAAACAGAGCTTGGAAACAAAAGATAGATATTTTTCAGAAACTGAGATGTAATAACTGCTAAAAAAGCAAATGAGAATCATATTAATTTTATTGCAGTTTCATGATTTCAGATCCATTTTATTATCAGAGCAGGAATTTTAATTTCTCTACAGGCTTTCTGTGGCACTCAGCATTGACTCAGCTGCTGTAAATTGCATTGCTCCACTGAAGTCACTAGACCAATAGTGTTTAAGCTGTAAATTTAATACAGATTTCCAGAGGTGTCCCACTCCCAGAACCTCAACTGGCTTCTGAAATTCCCAGATGTTGCAATGAAGGGCCAGACCTACTGATGATATGGACTTCACATTTTGACATTTTGAACTCATTCTTGAGGAATCTGCAATGTGTAATTTCTCAAAAAATCTTCAGTTCTTTTCTGTTTATTTTTGTTCCTTTCCCTAGAGCAGGGAGGATAACCTTTCCTAGGATATCCTTGTTGCTGAGGAGACCTATCTAGTATGTGAAGAGTTTGATTCCCCTCCAGCACAGAAAGGAATTGAACACGTTTATTACACTAGTTCAGGAAGAGCTTTGGCCAGCCAAGCAATGTTTTTTGGGAAATATATTTCTTGCTTTAGAATCCAGATCCTGAAATTGCATTTAGACAGAGAAGTACCTAAACTGCCTAGACTCTGAAATAGACAGGTAACTATTAAGATTTATATCCAAACAAGATGTGTACAGGTGCTATTTTTAAGTCGTAGGTCTGTCCATTTCTCAAAACTTGCAAATGTTGGCATAGCTTCCAAACTTTCAGTTTTGAATTATGTAAATAACAAAATGCCAGTACAAACAAACACTTTCAAAAAATGGCAAGATCCTTTGTTTCAGGCATTATAGTTCTCCTACACAGGGAAGACATTTTTCGGCTGCCCTGCGCACTGTTGCACCACCCCACTTTTGCATTCTCTAAATAAATATATAAATAATCTGGAATAAACAAAATAAAATTTGGCTTCCTGGACTCATCTGCTTGATCTAGAAACAAAGATTAGATTATTAGTGTCTTATTATTTTAAGAATTTTGAATATTTTAAATAGTGACATCAGCATGGGTCATCAGGAGCTGATGAGCTAATTTTGGCTCTGGCAACTGCAGAGACAGAGTCAAAAGAAACAAGCTTGTTTCAGCATCACAGTCCCTTCTTCATCTAGCAAGGCAGAAGGAGAAAGGGTGACCCATCACACTAATAAATTATTTCTACATTCTCCTTCTTATCCAGGCCATTTTTGTGCAAATCCCTGAAAGCAGGGTAAGAAAGCAATGACCTAAACTAGGTTCTCTCCTTTTTGGCGCCTGCAGGAGACTGGAACCCTCCAAATAACTTTTAAGAGCTTTGTTTCCATCCTTGGAGAGATGAGTGGGAAGGATGACACCCATTTCACAGTGAGATTGACTAGATTCGTCGTTCCCTAACAAGTCTATTTAGGATTGTCAGAAGTCGATGAGCTAATTATGGCTCATTAGATGTAGAGTCTATATTTAAGGTCATTTGGGAGGGGGATGGGAAAATTAATAACATAGTTGGAAGTGGAGGGAAACTGACAAGGTTGCAGAGAATCTCTTCCTAAATTCAGTGAGATTTCAAGGTGCTCCCAGGAGCAGAGTGGGAATGCAAAATAAGGTGAACTCTCAGAAGAAAATGGGAAAAAATGGTGTCACTTTCTCAATTCCCCCCTTTCCATTGTCTAGATGAGAAATAGTCTATTAAATAAGGAGATAGAGAGCCTAGAATTAAGACCATCGTCAGAAAAATACAATGCCAATAGTCTTTGGATACACTTCAGGCTGGGGGAAAATAAACACTGTAGCTATTAGAACTTAAGAACTACAACAAAATCCTCCCATTAAAAAAATACCAATAGTTTGGGTCAGAAAAGCTGGAAGCAAATTAGAGGCTTGTATTACTGTATAACTTCACAAACAGTTCCTCTTTTGAGTACACACAGCAAAACCAGTATTTTCATGTTTTACTTATAAGAGGGGTTGTGCTGAGTTTGGCCTTTTATGGTCTTTCATGTTCCACAGGAAAAAACCCTCTCCTTCCTAATTTCCATACCAGGCAAGATGTCTGTTGAGGCAACCACATAACTATTTGATCTTCTGTTATTTCTCTTAGTGTCTGCTTTGCAAATTCTCCACGTTTTCTGAGAACCAGAGTTGTTGAGTTTTTAACAAAGACATCCCTCCTCCAAAATGCTCATTAAACATTAGAATTTAATAAGTATTATCAAAGACAAAATGAAGCCACAAAAAAGAAAAAATGATCTAACTAAACACTAGTAAATCATACTGTTTCTGAGTTGGTTGTAGTGCTTCAAACAGAGGTCAATGCACCCAGGTCAGGATGATTTAATTTAAGGACTGTGGTGATCTTCATGCTTTTAGAGGCCTTGTGCATCTAACCCATGAACCTGCTGTACCACCTCTGCAGACTCCTCCCAATGATGACTGGAAATGGTAGTTCTGCCTTCCCTCAGTTTACAGAATGACTTCCTGTGATACTGCATCAACTGTACAAATGGCGAAATCTGGAAAATTTTAATAAGAATCTGGCCTTAATTTACACCATATTATTTTGTATCTTTCTAGGGATGTCTGAGTGTTAGCTTCTGAGTCATTTTCATTTCAAGATTAATCATTTGAACAGATATATTTTATCAACTGATTCTTGAGTTAGATAGCACATCTTAGAATTACAACATATGTATAGACATTTGTGCTTCTGTTTTCCCTTGAGTATTGCACATTTAGGTTGTTTTTTTTTTTTCCTTTTTTTAGCATCTCTGATTGTTTGGGTGATAACTGCTACACCACTGTATTTGATGCTGATGTCCCCAAACAGATTCATTTAAACTGGTAGAAGTCTATAAGCATAAAAAGCAATATTACTTCATGAGTAATAATGCCACTGAGTCAGGGTTATTGCATCATTTCTGGTGGAATTGTTTTTCTTAATGTACAAGTTAAGAGAGTACACTGTAGATGATTGCTGTTGCTTGTAATTTTAACCCTTTGCACAAGTGTATCAATGTAAGGCTCTATAAGCAAGATTCAAAGGTTTGTAGAGAATTATAGTTCACATTTTTTTCCCTGTTTTTTTTTTTTTTTTTAAATTGTGTTTCTGTTCCATACTTATTCACAGTTTCTCAAAGACAATTGAGGAAGGTATAAATTGGAATTAACTCACAAATCCAATTTCATAAGAATTTTAGTAAGCATCTCAGGTGATAAACTTAGTTTCCTCTGCCAGTTTGTATGAAACAAAAAAAAGAAATCAAATACTATCCTTACAACTATGGAAAGATTTTTTTTTTTTTTTTAAATTAAGTATGTGTGGTGTGCATAACAAATAAATATCCACACATTCAGGTTTGTTTCCCATTAGCTTTCTTGTAAAAGTGTAAAACATCAATAATATTGCAAATAGTTTCCCTAAATTTATGGAATAAACTAAAATAAAAGGGCATACGGAAAAGCATGGGTGCTTTTCCAGAGTCAGTGATTTTTAGTGCTAAAACATTCAGCAGTGTGTTTCATTTAATCACTTATTTCTCACTCTTCCCACTAGTAAGATTAAATTGATATGTAAGTAAATGAAGGGTGAAACTGATGGCTTTCTACTCTATTTATGAATTTCTGTTTCTAAATTTTGAGAGAAAGGTTTTCTTAATTTATTCTGTTGTTGTGGATATGCTGTAATCGGGTAGATGTATAAATTATATAATAAGGAGCTCAGTGTTTTGAAAGTGTCTTATGATATGAAAAATGGCCATCTTTTAAAATTATGGGATGTATTATCACAATGCCAGACTCTAATCTGCTACCAATTTGTGTCAGCTTTCTGCGTTTGAAAAGGACTCAAATCCTCTCTAAAAGTGGGAATCAGCTGAAGGTTTGTCTTGGCTTCATGAGCCCACTGCAATTAGGCAGCATGTGAATGTGTGCCATATGCATTTATTGCTCTTCTAAGCATGTGTTACTTTGATGTGTTAGGTTAGAAATCTAACTCTTTTTCTTGGGCAGCCTTCCTCCTGGGTCTTTATACTGCTTAGCAGTTGAGTCCAGACTTTGAAACACAGCCTAATTTAGAGGCGGATGCTGCAGCTGCTGCTGTCATTTCAGCTGATTTTTTTTCCTCTTTGATGTCAGCTTAGAGGCTCTGTCGCTGCATCAGTCCTGCAGCCGCCGCAATTTGCCTAAATGACACCACATCATTTGAAGCGTGGCTCTTTGCCTTTAAATCTAATTTGGGGAGCTCAACTCATTCACAGCACACTGTTGGTTTAGTGAAATGTTGGGTTCTCGCTGAATATAGCTTTCCTGATTGGAAGGAGACTCCAAAACAGCTTTGAGTTGTTACGTTTAATGCCTGATTAAATGCCGATGGTGCAAAAAGAAGGATGTATTTTATTTATTTTTTTGACAGGGGGAGGATGGGATGCCTTGCCACTTATGCCTCATCCTTTGCATTAACAGCTGCACACTGCAAAATGGGCTTTTTCCTCTGAAAGCTGCCCTGTTCTTTTTTAAGACCTTATATGAACCGTATTTTTCCTGCTCCCCATAATTCATTTCCCCAGCAGTGGTATATGTAAAGACATTCCACCTCAATTCCTCTTGTACTTGGGCCATCCTTTGCTTTTCTTTCTGCTTTCTCTTTCTGCAGCTGATATGAACCTCAGGATTGCAGGAGCCTTGATCCTTTCTGAAGCCTTTGCGCAATGATTTGTCTCAGTGAGGTTCCCTTGCTCAGGCCAAACCCTGCCTTTAGATGTGCATGCATTTCCCCATTGATTTCAATGAGATTCACAGCCTTCTGAGGCCTGTGTCTGGCTTTTAATCTTCCCTGGCTTAAAGAATATAGACAGGTATGAGTTGTCTGACCCTTTTTAGTAACGGAGGTCCTTGTGTCCTCTACTGTTTTGGCTACTTTTTCTGTAGGACAATGGTGTTCCAAATTGCGCCACAAAAAGAGAATAAAACCCCATCCAGATATGCTCCTCTAGGCATGAAATCTATGTATTTATTTCCTGGTTTTGCTACTACTGCAGATACTTTTGCAGTGCTTTTCTCTCTACTAATTACATTTACTGAAAGGTGCAATGTCTGATTATGATTACTATTTTGTGAAAACAATTTTGTGTCAAAACAACATTTTGGGTAGAGTATATTTTGCAAGGTGTTATTTTTTTCTTATTTTTGCAATAATAAGAAAAGGTATTTTTCCAGGTTAGATACTATTAGCAAATATGAGAGACAGAACGGGCTAGAACCAAACAGTTCTGAAAGAGAGGGAGGCTTAACATTTAATAAAGTGGAAGTATTGAATATTTGAGTTCAGAAATTTCAATCATTCATAATGAGAATACCAAGCAACACTAAGCAAAGACAACAAAATCATAATGGGTTTCAAAAAGATACATATTTTACAGCAGTGAATTCAGTCTTCTCAGTACTGGTATTGACATCACTCCAGATAATTTAAAAATGTTAGAAAAAACGACAAAAAAATTATCTTGGTCTGACATCACATAATTACAGCTATAGAAGTCTTTATGCATACAAATAGTCTTAGCAGACTGGGAACTACACCTTTGTTTAGGAGCTTTGCAGGCAGCATCCTTAGGTTCCTGACTTTTTTTTAATGTGGGCTTGACAGAAGAGCAGGGGATTGGGAATATTTTCTTTGTTGTGACAGAAGCTCCTTGCTGCTCAGTCTGTTAGAGGGAGAGTTGCATGGAAGTCAAGAAATCCTCAATCAAAACTTTAGAAAACATGTCTCAATAGTTGAGAAATAAAACCAGATCATCACTGTAGGTCAAAATCCAGTCTGGTCTGATTGAATCTTCAATAGAAATTTATTCTTTTTAACTTCACAATCGCACCAATGTCGAAGAAAAGAATTACCTGTGGTGCTTCGGCAAGAGTGGCTATAGTATTAATTCCAACAAACTCTGCCACAATGATGAGAAACGGAGCAGCTGATATGTGCTGTAGCCATAAATGGGTTATTTGAGGTCTGGATTAATTGGAAGTGTGATGGTAGGTAAAAGTTTCACCCTATTGCACAATCTATTGCAACAGGACAGATGAGAAATAAAAACATACACAGAGATTGCTCAAGTTTCTTTTGTTACACTTTGCTTCAAAACAGCTGGTTGTTTCTGGGATATTCTGTTTTCATAAAAAACACCACAAAGAGGGAGGAAGGCTCTGGCACAGGATGAGCGCTGTAAATTTGGAGGTGTGTCAAACGATGCTCTTCTCAACAGTCTGTCCTGAGGAGGGAGTAAGGTTATATCACACTGTGGCAATACACAAATGACTGATGTTTGAGCCAAAAAATTGTGAAAAAACCCCATTCCTGTGCTGCTGCTGAAGCCTTGGCTCTGAGCAGATCCACAAAACATGCTAGGAAACAGTGGACTTTTTTGCAGAGTGTCAGATGCTCAGGAGTGTGTGATATGCAGAGATGCTGTGCCACTGAGGAACAAGAAGGCAGAGGGAGTGCCCAAAGGAGGAAAGCATCATTGTAATATGGATGTTAGCTGTGGAAAAATGAAACAATAAGCAACCACTGATCCATGTCAAATAAAATTTGTTAAAGACATGACAATGGGATTGTGTTTCTTCAGATTCTGCTGTTTCATTGACAATGAAATGCCTTACAGTAAGTCTGATTTCAACATTTTTAGAGTGTAATTATTTCTGGTTAAGAAATACACATGATGATTAAATACACAAATAATGAGTAGAGTCAAGACAGTATATTTCTTGGAACAAATTCAAATGTTCATATTCTCAAATCCTATATGAGATGAAATGTCCATGTTCTATTCTGCTGCAGTCTCAGGGAAAATTCCCCTGTATTTCATGAAACTGGAACATTAAAAAATCAGGAATTGGTTTAAGCAAGGTGTGGAAAAATTTCCATTCCTGATGATGTCCCAGGAGTCACATAGAGCCTTGGGGGATCAGCCCTAACAAGAGAGAATACGACCTTACCATATCAGGGCTTCACAACAGTCAAAATTTAGCTTGACCTTCAACAGTAAAACAAGTCCCTCAGGCTAAATCCTAACAAGTCTTTCCTTCAAACCAAGGCAAAAGGCCAAAAATGCTTATCCAGGGAGCAGCAATAGAGTGGGAAAATGAAAGGATCTTTTTTTTTTGGTTGGCAAACATCATCGTTTGACCTCTGTGTTTTCGCTGTGCCAAGCTATCTAATCTCCAGGAGGCCGTCCTTCCTGATCTGCCAAGTGGCAAGCTGGCTCACTACCTGTCAAGACCAGTGTGTACTGCCAGGCATTTGGATTAAGGTTTAGATGTGCAGAATGATGTACCTCTCTCCTAAAGCAGGACTGAGTTCAGTGAGTCATAACCAATGGTCTGGTGCTCCAAGACCCTTGGAAGTCCCCCCTGTGTCCCATCCACTCACGGAGCAGAGGGGCAGCGGTTTGTCCGTTTTCCGGTCCTTGGTTGTATTGAAGGATCCAGGGAAAGGATGGTCTATAGAATAAACAACAATGAAAGGAAATATAAGTAACACTACATCAGCCAATGTTAAGCAAGAAAATTAAAAAATCATAAAGCAATTTCTTGTAATAGTAGAAACTTACAATTTAATGTTTTACAATCTGTTTCACAGATGCCTGGTTTTGATAGATAATTGATTGGGTTTTTTTAGACAAATTCAGATTTTGAAGAACTGTTTGATAATCTAAAAACTCATTAACAGGTGATTTCAGGAAGGTTGCACTAAGAAGGGAAGTGTTTTGTCCAGTCAGAAATTCTTCAATCATAAATTCTTAAAAAATAATAAATTAATTGTAATTAATTAAAAACAATCTTTGCTAGCCAATGAGGACAGAAAATTTACCTGGAGTTTATTGCAGATAGACCCTGCTTCTTTCTGAAGAATCTGTCTTTTCCTCTGGACGTTTTTCCTTATATTCAGGTAGTTATTTTTATTTTCTGTTTCAGTAGAAAAACTGGATTTTTTGTATGGAATTGCCATAAAATAAGTGAAAAAACCCCATGCTATTAGCCTATGGAGGAAGAAAATAGAAAGCAGCATTTTTTGTTGTTAAAGAATTATTTTGCAAAAAATCCTAAATTTATTAAAATGTATATATATCTTGCAGAAAATTAAAGTATATAGTATTTTTTTTCTCATTATTATTAATTTGCAAGCTGCCATTAACCTGTTGTGTAAGAATAAAACCACATCTCTTTGTGAAGAATAAAAGGTTTGCTTCGTCTTGACACTGGTTGGAATGAGCCGTCCAGTCTCTATTTCTCATTTGCCTTCATTTACTTTTTACTAAGGTTGCCTTCAGTGTGGTTAATAAGCAGCAAGATCATCAGTCACTTCAAAGTGCTTTCACATTCCATAGTTTGTTTTTTCTGCAGTGAGCAAATGGAGAGATGATCTGGTAGAAATCAGTTACATTATGACTCATCTTTTATGTGACCTCCTTAAGAGGCCTTTGGGTAGCACATGGGCTTTCCATACAATTTAACGTAGCAGTTGGCTAGCAAAATATCCTTTCCCTCACCATTCCTTGGCAATGCTGAAAAGTCATTAAAGGCTTTGTGTAAAGAATCTTTCAAACCCAGAGAAGTAAAATTTCTCCTGATTAATGCTTTCTTTTTATATGACTTAAAGAAAGGTTATTTGGCAGCTAGACTGATGTCTATGTGAGGAATAGCTGCACCGATTTGAAATATGGTCTTGATATGAAGCATTTGCTTCTTTCTGGCAACTGAAAAAACCTGAAACACAAAATTAAGGCCAGAAACCCAAAATATATAGGGCTACTTCTTCCTGGTTGTCACACCTTGCATCTGCTTTTACTGACCCCAGTATGACACAGCCACTCTGTTTCACTGGGGGCAATCTGCAATCCCTTAAGCTAATACTGATCAAGGCTTTGCACTTTTTAGGGTTATTAAAAGAAGAAACAAACTCATGGAAAAGAACCCTAAGTATCCTGATCCTAGTAAGCAGAAATGTCAACATATCCTCTGAAAAGCGCAATTTCTTGTTAAGGAAAATGCTCCTTGATTGGCTTTAGACACGGAGCCTAGACTTCTTTGCTTCTTGATAAGTACAAAGAGTACTCCCTTGCTCCCTCACAAGGAGGACAAAATATTTTTCCTCTCAGGCTCACAAGATGCTAGATTTTCTTGAAAGTACCAACACCATTTCCTTGTCAATCTGACAAGATGCTATGTCCAACACTGCTTGTGTATTCCCTTCTGTTCCCACCTCTTCCCTGAAGCACTAGTGGTGGTCTTGCTGCATGTTTCACAGATGTTTCTTCCACTCAACTTCTTGGTTGTTTTTCAAGTGGCTTCTTACAGCAAATGTTTCCATGTGTGTACGCTCCTTCCTTTCTGCTGACACCTTTTCTTTCTATAAAAACAATCTGCTGCTGTCTTTCAGATCTAGAGAGAGACCATCCCATACCACAGATGCCGGTTTCCTTTTTAGATTCTTTGGCATTGGTACACATGGTCAGCAGGCAATCCCTCCCTCCTGTCTGTTCCTCGTGACTAACAATGTTGATGTTTTGTTCTTTCAATCTTATTTCCCTCTGTTACCCTTACACACTGCTTTCTTTTTTTCTTTTCTCTTTTCCTGTTACTCCCTGCTTTCTTTGTACTAGTGGCCCATATGGGATCTCTTCATCTCTCACTACAGCTTGGAAGAAGAAAACCTCACACATTAACTGTTTTACCCCGGTAACCACAGGCAACTTGTATGCCAACTTTTTCTTTTGCTCAGGAACTGAAAAAAAATTCAGCTTTACATTTTTTTATACACACACACACAAGCAAAAATAAATTCACTTTCTGCAGCTGCTCACAGTACCGGTTACTGACTGACTTCGAGGAGACATGCAGAGATCAGACGCTACTGTTGAGTTGATTGCCTTTTTAGTTTGCATGTGATAAAAGTTAAGCTAGGGTTGTCAAGTCATTTCTATTCTGAAAGGCATTCTCATTTGTCTACAATAATCTCTGCAATCCAAATTTTTCATATCCAGTTCTGACCATGGTCACCAAAAGGTGACTGTGACCCAGCTTGCTTCAGCAATTTTTTATATAAAGATAAATGAAAAAAACACAAAAAACCCAAAACATCTTCTTCCCTCCTCCTAAATTCATTACTTGGGACCAAATTTGTTTGAAACTGAAATAATGTAGCTGAAGAAATCTCTCCAGTGTTTTGCTGAATAAACTCATGGCCTTGCAAAAAATAATGTGAAAAATAGTTCATACTGCAGAATTCATGACTATTTTATATATGTGTATGCATTTGTGTGAGAGTGTGTGTATATATATACACACACACGTAAACACACTCTTACTTGTACATATAAACCAATGCTGTTTTATGAGTAGTGCAACCTTCACTTAAAAAATTTCTTTCCCAGTTTTAGTGTCCTTTTATTTTATTTTATTTTAATTTTTATTATATGAAAAAATATTTTAATGTTTTCCCCAAGTAGTACTGTGTCATATAGACAGAACATTTTCAGGATTAGTACTGGAAAATACTGTGCTCTTTCATTACATGAACAAATTAAAAGAGGTTATCCACTTGACTTCATTTTTGTAAAAATATTAGGTATACTCTGAGAGAAAATTGAGATTATCTTTACTTTGTAATCTGAAGTAGATTTAGGTTTAGAAGTAGATCAGTGATGGTCCTTGACAGTGTTACCTATGAATGTAGGACAATTTTCATTCTTTTCAGGTGTATGTATCTCCACGGAGATGCATGAATACTGTCAACTGCATGAACAAATTTGCATTTCTCACCTTTCTCATTCTCTCTCCAGGAACATTTGGTTGAGCACATTTTCACACAAAAGTGTTCTTTTACAATCCTAAAGCCTTTTTTTTTTTTTTTCTTTTTTGGATAATGGAAACAATATTATATGCTTCTGATGAGTCACAAAAGACAGAATCAATTATAGATACAGACTATATTCAAATTTATACTCTTGACTTTCAGACACATGGGCCAAAAAGGCCTAACAGCAGGACCAAATCATATGACCTGATAATAACATAGAGTGTCTTCACTTTATGCTGTAGTGTTATTTATGGTTCATGCATATCTTCTCAGCTTCAGCAGG
>NW_009953929.1:5340277-5344275 GCF_000747805.2 Chaetura pelagica | reverse complement strand
TCAGCAGGATGCATGATTGCTGGGTAGCTGTGAACTACAGCTGGCAGAGAAGGTGCAGGAATCATTCTGTCATAGCTTAATGTTTAGGGAAGTCAAAATGCTGCAGAATGTTTAGATATTTAGATGGGAAAAGAATAATTTTAAATAATTATGAAGAAAGGTATATTTCTGCTTTTAATGGAGGTGAAGGTGACACATGGCTGATGGCTGAATCAACACTTTCATTGCTCCCTTCCCTCTTTGAAGTGTAGCATGGATGTTTCTTACATTATGCTGGAGATGTGTCCAGATGCAGGGGAAACACAGCCTCAAAGCTTTTCCTTTTCTCTGATTCTGTTTTGTCAGTGCTGAGCCATGGCCTTCAGTGCACAGAGGACTCGCTAGTCCTGGGTGCTCTTCCAGTGCCCTTGCTAAGATACACATTCTGATCTATGCATCACTCCTCACATTAGGCTTAGATCTTCATTTGTCTAGAATCTCTTGAAAGTATCAAATAAATAAATAAATAAATACATTGAAAAAAAGTATTCAAAACAGAGGCATCTGAATTTGGGATGTGAATGATGGTAATTTGTGCTCTAAAACTTTGTAGACTAAATGTGTGTGATTTTCTCACACCTATTTTTGTTACATTATCCTCAACTTAACCACCATTATCTCCATGAATATGATAGCTTTTAGGAACCTCTTGAAGTATTTATGAAAAGCCCTGTAGAAATTCAGCCTCATCTGTCAAGAGCACAATAATGAAACATTGTCCAGCTTAAAGCTAGTTGTAAAACCTGAACTGATTTCTCCAGGTACAGCATTTCCCATGAGGTGTTGGTCACAGTAGCCCAGGTGGGTGATGCATGGATGTGCTTTCAGAAGAGTGGAATAACAATAGCAATGAAAATAAACACAGTTTCAGCAAAGTAAAAAATAACAATGAAAAGAAACAGGGGTTCAGCAAAATGAGCAGAACTGACAGTGTATTACTTGCCTAGCCAAAGATATTTGCATCAATATATAAAATATGTAAATGTGAATCTACGAGTCATAGGCAACATTTGCAGCTGTGGAGAGCGTTAAGATTTGTGCTTTATTTGATGGCATGAGAACAATGTGCAGAGAATAAAAACAACTGAGTTTCAAGAAGTGCCTTGGCAGCATTCAAACACTAGCAGTTGTCATCATTATCATAAGACAGAGAGAAAAGGGATTTTTTTTTTTATTATTTTTTTTTAATTTAGGGTTTTTTTTTGCAGTGGGAACTGTTGTTATATAAATGCGTATTTTTCTATTGGTATCTTCCAAGTAAAAAATCATGTTTCACAACATATGTTGATTTACATTTTTTATGTTTTTTGCCTGATTAAGAGAAAAGGCCTCTTTTTTTTTTTTTTTCTTTCAAATTTAATTAGACATCTAAACTCGTTAGTCCGTCTCTGAGCCGTGTACCTGATTACTCATAGGTATATGCAGTACCTTATGTGAAAGCAGTTTAGCTTGGATCATATTGTGGCTGTAACCAAAGTGGATTTAGAGATAATAAGCTTGTGTCCCCGAATACTTAGAATCTCAGTCTACTCTCTAAACTGATGATGCAGCAGCTGCATAATGCAACAATGTAATTTATTCATGTAATATGTACAATATTGCTGTAATAAAAAGCCCATTGGCGGTTCCTCTAATTCTCTGTATGAGCACCCTGTTATTAGTAGCTGTGTTAGTCAGTATTTCAGCATCTTCGTATCCTGGCTATTTATAAATTTCAAGCCACACTATTTTAAAAGGAGAAAAACCCAACAAACAGCTCCAGAGAGTTTTATAAAGTGTGGATTGTGAATCTGCTCACGCTGAAATGAAGCCTGCAGCTTTTTTGAACATTGCAATCTGTTAACATATCAGAAAAAGACTAAACATATCAAAGAGATCCTACATACAGAACGTTTCATTTTTTTTGCCACAAATGCATGTCATGATGTAAATGTATTTCCAAAAGA
Organism: Chaetura pelagica; assembly: GCF_000747805.2. NCBI lineage: Eukaryota > Metazoa > Chordata > Aves > Apodiformes > Apodidae > Chaetura > Chaetura pelagica. Next base: position 5,342,290 of record NW_009953929.1, on the reverse strand, counting down.
AGTTAAGATAGAACAATGAACTAACCAGCTATTCCGCATGTTCATGTGAGAAGCTGGAAGTCCACTTTCATTCTGTGGAGTGTTGTTTATCAATAAATGTATGTATTAAATGTAGATTTCTGTGAAGTAAATTTTAATAGGAACATATTAACTTTCAACAGGAGCCTACATGTAAAGACAGCGATGAAGACCATTACAACAGAATGTTTGGAAATTAATCTGCCAGTTTAACCCAGTAGCCGACATGCATACTAAAACACTGATGTGAATTGAAAATAAAATAACCACGCTTGACAGATATAATAGTTTAAGTGATTTCAAATTAACCACATCCCACTGACCGCAAGTGAAGAATGTGTTCATTCTCCCGCAATGAAACATGCTCTAGGGACTCATTATACAGAGTGGAGTAAGTAAAACCAGAGTGGAGTAATTGATGCTGAGGAGGAAGGAAGAGTGACAGCTATTTAATGATTTTCAAACTGATACATAAAGACATCAGAAACACATAATATATTATTTTTCTTTCTCCAATCTAGAAATATTATAGGCTTAAATTTGTATTGTGCAGTAATTGCAATACTTGATATAGGTGTTAGGAATAAGGAATCATGACAAAGATGCATCAAGCAGTACCTGAAACAAGTGAATAGCAAACAACCCTGAGCCAACATGTGCACATGCATTATGGGTGCTGTGCTTCAGTAGAACAGGTGAGAGGAAGTCAGGACATATCTGTTGTCCTAATTCCTCTGCCTATAATTGCCTTTCAAATGCTAGGGAATCCTTAAACAGCTTGGACATTTTGAAAACTAAATTTACGTAATTTGATCCCTTGTTTTCATGTACACTGAGGTCTTTATTTGCAGAAAATCTACAGAATAGAAGATTCACATAAACACAGTGATCCCTATCCCTTGCTGTTTCACAGGAAAGAGGAGCAGTTACATATTCTGTGTGTCATCTTTATTCTCTATGGCAATTTTGGTTTTACTCTCTAATCTTCTCTATCTATGAACAATGTCTTTCAGGAAACATGATGCCCACAAGCCACAAGTTAAGAACACCTGATTAATAGCTATGGTATTAGCTGGCCATTTGTGTCCATGATTAGTACTTCTGTGGCTGCTGGCATTAAAGACAGAGTATCTTCTTCTATAAAGCCAGTAGAAATGGAACCACATAGAAATCTCCATAAGTGCCTCCCAACCTGAATTTTTATATGATTTTATGTATACCAAGAAGTGATTTGCATGATATATAACAAGGATGGGGTGTCCAGCAGATTACGCAACATAGCATTACAAAATTTTGGGCCTATCTTGCATTGTTACCTATAGGGTCATATACAAAGTGTAAAACTTCTTTGTTAATATGCCACTGTCACTTGCTAACTCTACCTCTGTTACTTATTTTGGCCATATTTGGTATATGCTGTATAAGGCAATCTCTTCAGCAAACACAGTGTTTACGAAGATGGCAACTGTATGGTATCTTTTTTCTGGTTATGGAAAGAAAGTGGTGTGAAAACCATTACGAAAAGTTTTATCAGTTTGCACACAAGTTGTCCTAACTCATCCCTGAAAGAGGAACGAGAAAGTAGTACAGTAGGCCTGTGATGTGCCTAGCTGTGACACACACACAGCCTGCTCAGCCCTCCTGGCTGTGGAAAGCATGACGTTTGTGATCAGAGCTGCATCTGCCTGCACAAGGATCTGTCTGTGCAATTGCACTGTCAAGACTGGATAAATGCACTCACTTGTAAGGGTTGGGCTTCTGGGTTTTGGTTCAACAAGGAAATAAAGTCCTGCTGATACCTCTGAAGTTGGGTGCAGGTTGCCAGCAGAGGTTTGCATCTGACAGGAGAGTCCTCCTTTTTGTGGCCACAGTGAGGATGACAATGGTCAGGAACAGAAAGGCAGCAAAAACCTGCCTTGCACTGACTCTAGCAACTCTTGAGGATTTTGAGACCTACCTTAGAAGGACAATAACCAAGAGATATTTACCAATTTC
>NW_009953929.1:5321216-5340019 GCF_000747805.2 Chaetura pelagica | reverse complement strand
TCAGCAGGACACAGATTGCAGCTGATTAAAGGCTCTGTTTTTCCATTGTCTGAATATCACACAATGCTTGCTTGTTGTTAGGTTATTTCTTTATCCAGAGATAGCATCACCATAATGGTATCCCCACACTACGGAGAGTTTAATGCTTGTTTAACGACTGATTCAGAGGGAATAGTGCCAGCCATTTTAGACATTGCCTATTCTGGGATAAAAGCAAGTGAAATAATCTAGGGGAATGAAATTTATAATGGGAAATTTATACCCTCTCTGATTTATTTGAGTTGCCTAAATAGATTTAAGTATCATTGTGAAAGGATCAAGTTCCCCACTAGTACTTTGCTTCCCTCCCATGTTCCTAATCGGTAAAGTTAAGAGAGGAATGCTCCTTTTGAAAGAATCACTTGTCTGTCTGCAGCTTGGAGACCTTCCATGGGAGTGCTATGTGACCTGGGCAAGTAGGTGCTACTGGGTACTGAAAAAGTAATACCATCTGGGAAAATGGATTCTTCATCAAGATGTTTCATGACTAACAAGGACTTACAGCTCTCTTAACAACTACAACAAGCCAAGCCAAACAAATAACCCAAAGGAAAAAAAAAAAAAAAAAGGAAAATAAATAAGAAAAAGAAAGAAAAATTTGTGCATGTGCTTGTTCTTGAAGTTCCCAGAATAGATCAATCTTACACTGGATGATAGTTTCTTCCACTGTCTTATCACACACATCTGTGTGGCTTTCTGCAAGTTTCTTGCCTGTTTTATGAATTGCTTTGATTTATCAAGATGCAGCCCAAACATTTATTTAAGCATAGTCCTGATGGTGATGAATATAAACTAGTGTTCCACTAATCAATTTTATGTTGAAATAGCTTTTCTACATGTCACAAAGACAGGATGATGTTGTTTACCTTTAAGAATCACATTTTTTTTTTCAAATTGGAGAAATCCTCAGTCAAAACCCAGCAAAATAATATAAAAATGCAAATAATTTTCCTAAGTATCATTTAATGCAGATTGATGAATGCACTGTAAATGGGTAGAAAGATTAAGTTGAAGGTAGACACAGCCTGTGCTCAGCAAGGAAAGGCTTTCATAAAGATAACTTCAAGTTAATCAAACAACACAGGAGCAAATTCCATTGGTACTAATAAATCTCTTTACTTAAAACTTCAGTACCAGTGGGTGAGTTTCACTCTCTTTCAGTCTTCAGCCTTGGTTAGCAGCCTTTTTGTAGAGGAATCAAGAAGGGAAAATGAAGCCAGGATTAATGGATTGTGTAACTCTGACCAAGATCCCTGTCTATGATATGTAGCTTTCTCATGCAGATTTTCAAGTTTCATAAAGTTGATTCATTCAGCAATTATTTTATTATCCAGCCACATGTCTAGCTGGGGATGGGACTGAGAACACAGCTGCTGCACCTGCCAGAGTGCCTATGGGCAAATTTACATTATACACCAAGGAGACACACATCTCTATATTTGACCCAATCCTGAGCGATGTTATAGAAGACGCAACACATTTGGGCATATGTTTGGACATGAATGCAAGAAACAAACCGGTCTATTGTAACAGCATCTTATAGAAGCATCATGTGTGCCCGTGTCTGCAGGTAAAACAACTGTGATTTTCAAATTAAAAAAAACCAACTACACACAACAAACCACAGCAATCTCCCCCACCCTCTTCCTTAGTTATGATAAAGGTTTTGCTCCTGTTCTCTCTCATTATTTGCCCATTCCACCAGTGTTGCACATCTTTAGGCCAAACATGAGTTGTGGTGGGCTGTCATGCAGTTCGGGTATTATAGATGAAATCTTTCCAGAAGCAGCATCTGGCTCGTTTTGTAACCTCTGCAGTCATTTGTAGTGATGGGGTTACATGTGCCCTAGGCTTTGTCAGATGGTTTGGCTGCTTATCTGCAGGTTTTGGTTTTTTTTTTATTGTATTATTAGTTGTTTGTGAGGAATTAATACTTGACAATATATACTTAGCTCATCAGCAATTTTCATGTTTAAATAAAAAGTCACTTTATAATTAAGGCATTTTGAAACCTGACTGTTAACATGTTTTGATTAGATGTCTTAGTATTAATGATAAAACCTTCTTATTTCTGTCCTGTGGTTTGCTTCTGACAAAAGTGTTATCTGGTTGCCTAAAAGTTAAGGGTTGAAATTACATCCTTGGCTATGTAATTACTCTGTCCAGGTAATGCAGGGAAATTTACAGAAAGCTATAGACATGTCCAACATAGTCCTAAGAGTTTTGTCTGATCTAGTTTGAAACTATGTACATTTTTACCATTGTCTTCAGAAGTTCAATTCATGTTTCCCAGTTTTTACTTTCCCCTCTATCATCTTATCTTGATTATTTATCTTCTTATTTAAAAAATAAAAATACAAATCCAGAAGGTAAATAAATTTCCAAAAAGGTTTAATGCATTAGACCAAATATAGTGTAAGTCTGTTCCATTTTTGTTTTGGAATCTCAATTTTATAAATAGATTTGACTACCTTGTTTTAGATAGTTATTAAATCTCACTTTGATATCAGTTAGCACACCACATTGTGTTCATCATCCAAATAGTTTATAGTCACTTTTACTAAATATGAAGACAAAAATGCAGGGTACAGTATGAACTTGGTGAAGCATGACAAAACAATGATTCCCATGGGTTTATTTTAAATAGTATTTTAAAAGTTTACAGTCAATCAAAGCAAAAGGATTTTAGGACTGCGGGACTAACGTACCTGTCTGTAATAGAGGACCGCAAGATTTAAATATAAAATATATACTGGTACCCAGAGAAATAATTCCATACTGCATAGCTATGCTTATATACCATTCTTCATGTTCCTATTATATCCTTCCTGTATCTTTTCCCCTCATTTGTGCTGATTTTGTGCTCTGAAAATGTCATACACCTGAGTTAGGCTATTCTTGATTAAACAAGAATTGCTGCTAACAAAATACTTCGTGTTCTTTCTCTGTCATTACATCAGGTGACAAGAAGAGGTAATGAAATTTAGTTGACATACAGCACAAAATAAAGAGCATCAACATGAAGTGAAACTGAGGAATAAAAATACCCACCTCACATGACATCTGTTCAGAAAAGCTATTTGTTTCTGAACACTGGTGAAAGGAGAATAAATTTAAAAAATTCATACTGGATTGCTGAACCATACCAAGAAAAGGTTTCATGTCACTGATGCTTAGCATTCAGCCATATCTATTGCTGATTATAAAGTTCTCCTGTGATGACTGTTATTTATGTACAGTTTTTTACAGGCTTCAAGAAGAACCCAACTCAGAAGGCTGCTTTAAGCAAGTTGTGGATTTATTTTGACATGGGTAATATACTCATTGAATTTTGCTTCTCTTTCTTCAGTGTTTGGAACACCACCCAAAAGTGCTTTTGGAGGCTACATGAAGAAGGAAGAAAGGATTTTGTCAGTGTGTTCCATGGAGATTTTTATCACATGATCAAGCATCCAACTGTGGCAACGCATGGTACAGAATTGTGAGAAACGTGGCTTCAGATTAACAATAGACTGCAATTTCCATTATTAGTTTGTTCAATATTTTCAAAGAAACTCAGCTAAAAAAATATTTATGCATAATTTACAGTCAGAAATCAGACTGAAACTTTTGAAAAATGTTATCTGTTTCAAACAGTTCATTCTACTAAAATCTTAAATCATGTCATTTAACTACTGCAGCTTCTTTTCTCAGAGTTTCTCTAAGATTTGAATTTTAAATCCATGCATAAGTAAGCACATTCAAATTAGGCCCATTTCATCCTTGCAGTAAAGCCATTTATTAATGAAATGTGGAATTTCACTGGATCTGAAATGTGATCAGTTCTGAAATCTGAGTTTTTGATCACTTTCTCATCAGCAGCACTCATATGAAAATAAGAATTTTCTTTCAAAACTACAAGTCCTTTGGCCTTACATTTTCTTTTGAAATACATTGATTTAATACATGAAATTATATTACATCCTGTTCTCTTTTATTCTCTATCTGATTCAAGTATTTTAGGTTTTGCTATTTTTAAAATCAAACTTGTCTTCTACCACACCATCTTAGTCTAGCTTGGCATCTCACACCAATTTTGTACTTTAGGAAAAGAAAGACGTAATGAGAAGACTTAGAGTTTGCTTCATTTAATTGTATGATTAGCTGTAATAAGGGCTTTGGACCACTTTTATTACCTTGTTTTTGTTTCAGTACCTTATAAGCCAGTGGTGAATAGTATCAGAACTCTTTCTTCTGTTACTTTATCTGCATTTGTACATCCCAAATGATCTCAATCCATAAGTCTTCTGGAAGAGACAAATACAGCCCTTACAATCTAGGAATATACAATTTTTTGCCATTTAAGGTTTGATTTTTCTAACATTAATATGGTCTCAAATTGTGGTCTGGAGTTGCCCAGATATTTGCTGCCTCTGCGTAGCCACAAGGCTTGTTCACATAACCAAAATAGTAATTTGTGTCTACATAAATAGAACTCATGAAAATATCTGTTTATGAAGTCAGGACTTTTTATAAGAGAGCTAATGAGTTATTCTCATCAAGTAATAATTTACTGGAGTGAGGCAGATACAAAGAGAGATAGTTTTAGAATAGGAAAAGAAATGATAGAAGGTTTAGTTTGGTAGTTTTTTGACTTTACAAAAGACTACTGAGATGAATGGACAGGAAGGATGTAAGAGAAAGAAGGAGAAGACTGAAGGCAAAGAAAAGCTAATGAGAACCAATATCATAGAGACTTGGTAGTACCCCAGCATTAGAGAGAGAATATTTGGTGCTTTACTGAGGACAGTTGTCTCTTAACCCTGCAACGTGGATGGACCGAGGAAGAGGGCTGATTTGACTGTTATCACAGAGGAAAAAACCCCGTGGAACACCTCTGCTTTTTCTTGTATCCTAGTACCCTCTGGGTTCATTTCACCTGATTAGTGGCACGATTAAAAACAGGGAAAGAGGACAGAAAGAATCCATTATTTCAATGGAGCTTTTACTCTTTATTTTGCCATAAGTAAATGGGTTATAAATGGATATTTTTTACTTTTCTGCAGCTTGTTCTATGTGGGAAAGAATCATGGCTGAACAGAATTTTATTTTTTCTATGGAGAAAATTATCAGGAAAATTCAACATAATGATTTCATGCCGTGACTATAATGCAAACACATACTTAACCATCATTGTCTCCTCTTCATATAATAACTGAAAACATCTGTATTGTGCACTGAAACATTACACGCTGCATTACAATTAGAAATGTGCTGAAGTGTTGGATTGGGTGTTTATTTATGGGCCATGAAAAGTAAGATTTTCTGCGCTTCTCATGTACAGCTAAATAGCCATAGGTAAAGTACTGAAAATTTTGGAACCCAGCAGACACTGTGGGAATGACTTCATTATTCACCAAAGGAGGTTTTTCCAGCAGAGCTGAGTTGCTGACGAACAATAATAAACATTAAGAAAGTTGGAAACAAGAACTCAGGCATGTTGATTTTGACTGTAAAAAATGCTCATGGGGCATGGAGGGCAAGGCATTCTTGAAATGACAAGGTACTGCAATAGAGGGATCCCATTAGAGCTGTGCAAGTATGTTTTCTCTGTTGACACAAAAGGATTCTGACAGGCTCAGCAAACAAGCAGCTCCTCCTTGCCATAAATGTCTTTACCTGTTGCCACAAGTAGTCTAGAAACAGAAATGTATTTTTAATAGGCACACAAATGTCTCAATGATTAAATACACTCAGGTGGGAACACAGCACAAGTCTTGGTGGTGTAGCTTCCAAGAACTTTTGTAGAACAAAAGGTATCACTGTGTCTTTTTGCTGAAACACTTGACAGTTCATGACCATACACAATGTTATTTGAGATCAGATCATACAATATCTGCATTAACTGACTCATATTTTGCTCATATGTGAAACAATATGGTCATTCGAAAGAGCACACTCTACAGTTAATTAATTCTAAAAAGGCTACTAAATTTTCTCCAAACTGAGCACATAGGCAATGCTCAGGAAGGTTTTCTCTGGAGCTTTCTGTTTTCTCTCCCCACAGACTTTGGCTCAAAGTTTAAAATCAAGGAAACGTAAAGTCCTGGCTTGTGCTTGTGATGTATTCACAAAGAAGGACACAAACAAAAGAGTTTGTGGAGCCAGTTTCTCAGTGAAGAGCAGAATGAAGACAACCTATGCCAATTGGGGATTTAAGCTGTGATTGTTACATGGTCCCTGCTAATTTATTCACAAGAAAGAATGGAATTTACCAATAAATAATTTCACTAAATGTCATTTAATACTTTGCCATAGCTTTACAGGAGCTGAAGCAATTTAAATGGCACACATTTTCTGGCCATTGAGTATGTGACTTATTTACTATCACAGGCTTGAGTGTCTTTGGCTTTGCCAGAAATTTTTGGTTGTCTTTCAAAGTGGATTCAGATTTCTCACAAAGAGGTTGACAGTTATGCAGGATTTCTGGTAGTGCCCCAATTAAACATGCATCATTTGCACTGATTTTCCACATGATTATCTCAAATAGCCATAGAAAGGCAAAGTTATCAATCAAGAGATAGAACTATTCAGGTCTGTACAACAGGGAAAGTTGAGGACAGTATGAGAAAGCCCATTTTTCTTTGCTTTCAAAGTGCTTACTGCATCAGGTAATTAAAATGGCCAGCCAGGTGTAGGTGTGAAGTAAGGCTGAATGTATCCTTCTTTACAGTGAGAAACAAAAGGTCTTACAGCCTCCAATGGTGGAGTGTTTTGAAGAAAAGGTAGAGGAAATGAACTTCTAAAACAAAGGAATTCAGATCAGCTATCTGGAGTTATCAGTCTGAAAACTCACTATTTGTCCTTCCCACAATGTGCAGGTTGGATGGTTTTATCTACTCAAAGTCCAAAAATTTTCAGTGGCTTTGGGAGATAAACATGTCACAGCCCCCTCTAGGCCCTGGAGAAAAATGCTTCTCTGTGGTTTGCCTGTGTATCCTAAGGCCTCTTGGTGTTAATCTGTATGGGACCCCAGGCCCTCACCAGCCTGCTGGTTCCTCTCAGGCTGCTGCATTCCCCACTGTGAGAGCTTGCTAGCTGTAGTGAACTCATCTCTGCCTCACTTGCACATTGATCATCCCTTTATTATAATTAATACATCTCCTGCCTAATCTCTCAGAGAAAGCTGAAAAGAGGTCATGATCCAGGAACAGTAAACACAGCTGAATCTGGAAGCAAACGTGATCATCCTTCAGTATTTGCACTGCTGATCTCAGTGTTGATGGCTACTGTGAACCAGGGAGGATGGCTATGAGGAGTTTTATTCCAAAAGATATATTACCCATATTTGTTTTTGCTTAACTACATGTAATAAAAGTGGTAAGTCAGAAGCAGGGTGTTAGCAGCAGGTGAAGACCTGGAAGGGGTCTTTCTCTATGCTTCTTTCTCAGTCTTGGATAGCCTGGAAAACCAACTCCAGCCTGAAATGTAGACCTGCATGATTATAATATGGATGCATCATTAACAGTACAGCCCTACAGCTACAGGATATCCATTACTTCTAATAAATCAGTTCTAGCTGGCTTATACCCTGTCCAGATGCACAGTGATTGTATGGCTTGGTCTGGAAGCCCACTCTGTAGCAGATACATTGGTGGTGTCCGGCTAACCCTTTCTATGGTGGCTTAAAACATGTGAAAGGGGTTTTGTGAAAGTTAAGAAAGTAGTGCATACACATTTTCTCAAGATAATGCTGAGTGATGTTTTAATCTGCTATTGTTAATGGCAGGACCTCAATGAAGATCCAACAGACTGCTGTGAGCAGCAGTTTCTCTAAAGCCACTTCCCCCTGCAGATGTCTACCTAGCTTTCTATCTATAACCTACACAGATATCCATTAAGCTCAGTTTCTGTTCTTTAGGACTCCTTTTCATCATCTCAGTAGTAGGGAAGACATCTAACTTTCTGGTTGTGCAACAAGAAAGATATATGTGAAATTGCTGAGTACTGACCAGAAAATGTCTGTTTTACTATATAAAGTAAAATAGTTATTTAGTGTTTTAGCTGGAAAACGGAATACTATTATACAAAATATAAAATCAAACTCTGATCATGTACATTCAGCCCATGTATTCACAGGAATCAGAACACGCACAACCCATAGCTTAATTGGTAGTTCTAATTATCTAGTGCACATCAGTCTAATTTATGTAACAAAACCAAGCTGCTCCATAATTTCCTGCTAGTGTGGGCTAGAATATCTCCATTTAACTCAACAGACCTACGTCAGTTTATGCCAGCAGGGAATTTAGCCTTAATATTCCAAAGAGTAATATGGCACGATTCACTTTGGTTCACATTTTTCCCAAGCTTTTATGTAAAATAGTTTTATTTTTAGTTCGGAAGAAGAGAAATGTTTGTACAGACAGAATTGCATACTTGTGCAGACATTCCCAGAATGCAGATGTTAGATCCAAAAAGTATCTTTTTGTCTTTATAAAAGTAATATACACAACAAACATCCTCAAAAGAGAAACCAGAAGGGCTATTGCTGTACTTGATCCAGCACTATATTGGATGTTTTTCTGTTGTTGCAGCTGGTCCAGTATCTTCAGCTACTGGTGATAGAACAGAATGAAATAGAAGTCAGTGGCAAGATTTTGGTTATTCTGTGTTACAGTTTCATTTTACTGTACAAATGAAAAAGAAATTTGAAGACAGCAAGTTAAAAGAATCTGGTTAAGTTAGATTTTTATATAGAAGACTTTTACCACTCTAGTTTTCTGTGAAATTGAGGAGTCTCTTACTCAAGCAGTTTGTAGAAAAAGCTTTTATTGTTCTAGTAAATTTAGGATTTACACAAGCAAATAGTTAGTAAACATTAAAGAACTGGATTATTGCTTGTCACAGTTTTCTTGAGTGGGACATCAGATATTCTGTCAAAGAATATGAGCTTTAGATTAATGCACATACAAGGTTCCTGAAATTGCAGTGTCAATCAGGTCTTCAGAAAATGTTCAAGACCATAATAGCTCTTAAGTAATGATTATTGATACATCCAATGATCCTGACCTGAAGAAGTGTCAATGGCCAAAGCCATGCACCCAAGTTTGGAAAAAACATCCTTATAATTCCCAGGTCAAAGTATACAAAAATATTTTAAAAATATATCCATGGTTTTGTCCCTTTTGCTCAACATGAAGGTTCAGGTTTTATTTCATTTTGGCTTTACTTTTAAAGTTCATCCTTTAAAAAAAAATCATTCTCAGCAGAGAAATTTCAAAAGAAATAAAGCTTGTAGATTAAAATGATTGGACAAAAATTTGTAATTAATTTCTCTTGTGCTGCTGATATTTTTATAATCCTCGGAAGTGCAGGACAGGTTCAATTTTTTTATTTTAATGGAAATACATTGTCACTGGTTACGAACTTATTCAGTACGGTGTTTTTAATTTCTATAAATATATGCAAAGTTTTCAATTCTCAGTTTTCTTTTTATACCAACTAATTTTAGAGAAACTGTGTATTATAGTTTGTGAGGAAAAGAAATAAAGAAATTCATAGTGTTACCTGTGGTCAGCATTTCATTATGCTGGTCAGATACCAATGCTGGGTATAATGAAAAACAGCAAGCAATACTTTCTTTGAAGTCTAGCAAATAGAGAAATAACATTCCAGGCTTAGAATACACTAGCTATAAACACATTGCATACCCACAGGCAATTACTGTACATTCAGTGTGGCAGTAAAGCTTTCTGTATTATTAAATAACTTTCTGAAAACCTAATTTGCAGGCAGCTTTATGATGTGAAAAGGAGAGGAAGAAGATTAGGAGAAGTCTTGGCTTCATTCAACACTGATGCCTGTAACCCTCAATATCTATAAATATCTAGACAAGTGTCTCTCTCCCTCACACACGTACAGAGCTAATGTGCACAACGTCACAATGATCACGATGCTGAACTCCAGCCCGTTAGTATACTAATTTGATCTCTAGAAGACCCTTATTATAAAACACCATAATAAGTATTCCTCTGAGAGGAAGCTACTACACCTTATTTCCCATTTGATATGAAGCTCAGTAAGAATACCTTTAAAACATTCATTAATCTACTGTATATAATTCAGTTTGTAATGCAAATAGTAGCCCCCAAACTAGTGCTAACTTTGTAGTGCTTGCTAGTGCTAAGTCAACATGTTAGCTTCAGTGAGGTGTTATGAGATAAAGTGCGTAAGTATATTTGTATTATCTATTGAAGATCACTTAAGAATTTTCTTTTTAAAGTATTATATATTATTTTTAAAGTAGTATCATAAACGTGCATGGCAAAATCATGGACATAATTATAGATGAGGAGAAAGGAAGTAACACCCGGAAATGTTCCTGAAAATAAAATAAGAGAAATTCAAAATAGAAATTAGGTGCAGAGGGAAGAACGACAGTGCAGAAACATACTGTGCCCCTCTCTGGCAAGACCCAAATAGCTACATTCCAAAAACATTCCCTAAGGTGGAGGAACCAATGGAAAACACATCCCAGGGAAAAGTGAATGTAAGATGTGGGGATAAAGACTGCAGGATTCTTTCAGTCACAACTCCTTGTTCTGTCAAAAATGTCTTTATTCATAATATAAAGTGTTACAATCTGCCAAGCAACAGGAGATCTGCGAAGCTGTAGAGGGGTGGGAAATCTACCTCCTATTAGCCACTGCTTCCTTTGGAAGTGACATCAGACCTACAGAACGAGCATCTGTGGGAACATTCTTGAGAAGAACCTAAAAGCAGAGAGAAGACACTCTACTCAATATGAGTGTTTGAGAGCTGGCTGCAATGGAAAACACATCCCAGGGAAAAGTGAATGTAAGATGTGGGGATAAAGACTGCAGGATTCTTTCAGTCACAACTCCTTGTTCTGTCAAAAATGTCTTTATTCATAATATAAAGTGTTACAATCTGCCAAGCAACAGGAGATCTGCGAAGCTGTAGAGGGGTGGGAAATCTACCTCCTATTAGCCACTGCTTCCTTTGGAAGTGACATCAGACCTACAGAACGAGCATCTGTGGGAACATTCTTGAGAAGAACCTAAAAGCAGAGAGAAGACACTCTACTCAATATGAGTGTTTGAGAGCTGGCTGGGAAAAGAGGCAGTTCATATGAGAAAAAAAAAAAGAAAAAAAGACAAAACACATGAAAAAGGATTGAAGGAAGAAAAACACCAAACATTTTGTTCATTATGCTTCACCAAATATTGCTTGTACATAGATGACTGGTCCTAGGAAACGTATTGTATTGCACCTGCTCAGAACACACACCAGAGATTATTGGAAAAAGTAAAATTTAATGGATGTGGTAAAGTGGCATCATGTGGCTGAGGAAGCCAGAGAATTATCATCAAGGGAGAGCCAAAAATTCCCATGACATGCATTCGCTGGTATTGCATCTCAGCTTTCCTTCTAGTAGTGCAGGTTGACAGCAAACCAAATGAACAGCTCTGGCACAGTGCCACAGTTCAGAGGAAAGCCTGATAGTTGGAGGCACACTCAAAACACTCTGGGCTTGGTTCCATGTCCTGTCAAAGTGCCACTCGGACGGGTGGAGCCATGGGTCGCCCAAGGCTGGTTCTGCATGGCACATCCAGTGCTCTCTACTCCTCATGCATGCAGTTTTAATTTAGAGTATTGGCATGAGATCCTGCAATGACCTCATGGTTGTAAAATACCCACCTTAACAGAGTACCTCCATCACAGCTTCCCCTTTTCCAAATTGCCCCAGCAACCTCTTTTCCTCATAACATCAGGGATGAGGGACGAAGAGGCAGCTAGCCACTTCTACGCAGGAGAAATCCCCAGCTGGTGTTAACCTTTGCTGTGAAGTCCTCCAAGCCAATCATGTAGTGAAAAATGTCCTCAGCAAAGCAGAGGATGCTCTCCTTTGTGCTATATAAATGGCTCCTGTCCAATCATATATTTACTTACATATCTGTCATATATCATCTTCCATGTATATTCATGCATGAATAAAATTGCCAGGTTTATACTCCACAAATAAACTGTTTTACCATCATGTCTCTCCCCCCTCTCCCCCCTCCCTTCTACCTTTGACTGAGAATAAAGTAATTTTATGCATTCTCTCCTATCCTGGGCATGAAAAAGTAAATGCTGTATTACCCCAACTTAGGTAACCCTTAGGATAATTTTTTAAGCAGCAGGAAACTAGGCTATCTGGCTGGGTAGATAATGATATCAGCTGCTTCCTTCCAAAACAACAGGTGCTTTGGCATAAAAATGTATATCATCATACTGAGATGATGACATCAGTTCATACTTCAGCTTAATTATAAACTACCTCCATTAATCCTCAAATAATTAAACATTTTGTGTATGGTGCAAGGTGAAATATAAAAGCAAAAGGTGCCTAGCTGTTCATCACAGGGTTAAAATGGCAGTTTCTTAATCGTTCGTGCTTGTGTCTGCCTATTTAAATGCAAAATTCAAGCTGATTTTAAGCATTTGTTTATATTTTATTGTTCCAGCCAGGAGGTGGGTTAAAAAAATAGTGCTAGAATTCAATGAAAACTCAAAGTAACTAAGATATATGGATTGAAGTCACATGGAGTGTATATATGCATAAATATCATGCAGAAACAACAAAGCTATGTAGGATCAGGCTTTGTATGCACAAGAGTAATTGGGGGAGAAGTCATGGTTCGTGGCCTAATAGCAGAATAAACATTGCAGTGTTCAGTGTTTGCAAATTTTATGCAAGAAGATCTTAGACTCAAATTCATAACCAGTGCATCTGAATAAAACAAACTCTGGGCAAACAAGCACCATCTATTGAAATAGAGAGACTGAGTAACTTTTGTAGGAAAGAAGTATTAATCAAAAGTGATATCAACACAATTGAATTTAACTCTTTTTAAAAATAGCTCAGTTCACACAGTTGGCTTTCTCTTGTGTTCTTCGGTTGGTGGTGCAGGGTGTGCGTACACATTTATCACTGTTTTAAAACTGCACAACAGAGTGCTCAATTTTTTATTTGCTATAAAAATCAGTAGACAGAACTGAGTGAGACCTGAATTTGTAGGCTAAAAGAGCAGAAGCACAGCAGAGAAAAGATTATGTTCTTCTGCCTTTAAAATATAGTACTGACCTTCTTTAAAACAGATGCTATCTTCAGGAGCCAGATGTGTCTCCAAGCAAATTAGTTATAAGAAATACATCCAAGGACATAGCCATTTAAGAATCAATAAATTATGCATTTGTCATTTGTTATTTTGTGAGGCTTATGCTGACATCTTTGACATGAATGAGAGAGTCTCTGTCCACAGTAATAGCATTAACAATTTAACAGAGGTGGTTTTGTACCCAAAGAGAAGTGGTTTAAAGAAATTACTGTTTATCACCACGTACATATACACACCTTAATTATTCATTGCATGTCCACTTACCAGCCTACTTCACGTTATGTAAGTTGTGCTAGATTAAAAAGTTAGAGCTCAGGCACGTGTCCTGCACTGCTGCTCTTCCTATCTACTTGAACCCAAAACAGAGTGAACCCCTATAACAATTATTTTGTTTTCAGACAACCAAATCAAGACAGTCTTGTTTATCGATGGCACTTCATGAAAAATTCCTACAAGGAAGAGTTTTATTTTTCTGAAAGCAAAAGCCATAGTGGAATTTTTTTTTTTTTTTTTTGTGGGTTTAGCTGAAACATTTGGATGACCATATGGAACTCTTAGTGGTGCCATGGGACCACGCAGCTATGAAATCTGATCACTATCTCCCTAGTGACAGCTGGAGCCTTTACACCATCAGAAAATTTTCAGACTTCTAATTTGTCATAACTACCTCCTGTGGAAAGAAAATATGTTATGTAGTTAGCTACAAGAATCTGAAGCTACAGAGCTACACATATCGGCTTCTTTTCCTTTTAGCTTTCAAGCTTCGAATTAATTCCTTTGCTGCATCTTATGATTCATTGATGCAAGAAATAAAACATACACACCAAAAGAATACAAAAAACATACGGGGTCTTGTGAAATCAGGCTAGCTCTTCTGTATAGTTATCATGCAGGATGACTTATTTTGAAAAACTTACTTATGTAACAAATGTTGATCTGTGTAGCTCAAGTTTCTTTAAGTTTTTCTCTCCTTCACTTTGAATGATGATAAGGACAATTAAAAATCTTTGTTTAGCAAATTTAAGTGCAACTTTGCAATGGTTTCCATTATTTTTTAATTTTAACATGTGCATTCTTTCATCACCACATCAGGCCTGAAAGGGCACAAAAAATCAGAGTCAGTTTTTATTAGAGGAACTCAAGGGAGAAGGGGATGAGGGCTCCCCACCCACTGCAACCACACTCCATGACTGTAGAGAAAGAAGCATTCTGCTCTTCCCAGAAACAAGAATCCTTTTGGCACTCAGAAATGTAGGTGTCCACCAGGGAATCACTTTTGAAAATTCTGGGGAATATGTGTAAGTATCTCTATATACCTCTCCATGGGGGCAGATGATCCATCTGAGCTGAGAATCACGTCTCCATGTTTATTTGGACAGGTTCCTTATCTCCCAGAGCATTTTTAGAAGTCTGTGAGACACTGTAGCTCAGTGACTGTGAGCAGAACAAAATATAAACATATGTTATCATTTGCTTTTATATGGTATTCTAGCTAGCTGGGCATCAAAAATGTGACCTTATGCCTTGGTCATTGATAACCAGTGGTGTTGATTCATGTTTGTGATAGGTACAGACAAGAAATCGAGTATTGTGATTTTGTGGACAAGAACATAACTACTGGGTTAAGGATCCCAAATGTACTAGTGTTATTTATGCCTCTTGAACTTCCAAGTCAATTATTTCACTTGGCAAACTGGCACCAAAATATAGAAAATTTAATTTACTATGTATATTGGAAAGTTGTTTGTTGAACAAGTAAGTTTTTAAAAAATGTGGTTGAAGGCTACTATCATGTACAGGATAGTGTACAGGAGGTTGAATTAGATTAACATGTCAATCTCTTATTTCTTTATAGTCTAGGACACCAAAACAAAATTGCCTTGCTAGTTAATGAGCAAGAATGACACTAAGCTTCTAATAAAGGATCCAACTGAATCTTTCTTCCAATATTTACAAACATCAGTCTCCACTAACATATTTAACCATTTGGAACACTATGCAAAAAACCTAGAAATGCAGATCAGAGACAATGTGGAGAAATTCTGAGATTCTTTATGAGTTGATTACAGTCAGAAAAAAAAATTAAAGTAGATCCTTATTAAATCCAGACTCATTTACTTTAAAGGAGAACTAGAGCAATGGAATTTGTCCAGTCCATGTGACAAAAAAGGAAACAGTGGATAAAAGACAGTTACTGTTCCAGTATGAATAGTACAAGACAGTGTTAGTAAGATATTTGTGTACATTACCAGAAATGATAAAAGACTTTCCATTAAAAAACGATGAGGAAAAACTGTGCATAACCCTAGGAGAAAGGAAAGAGACGGCAGGGATAGTATCATGCTATGTAACAACCTGCCACCAACTTAGAAACGGACAATAATGACAAATGGACACAGAGGATAAAACCCCAAACACACTGTGAAGCATTATCTTGGGCAGATGCACGATGTGTTGTATCTATTGCTGACAGTTACCCAAGGTTTTTGCTTTTTTACCCATTGACAGTGTTTGTACAGCATGGCATGCCAATAAAATATTTTGATTTGAAGCTGAGCGCTGGCATTGTTTTCTTTTTTCCTTAAGAAACAAACAGTGACATGAAGATTGACTTGGAACCTGATGTTTTGTTACACCTTGTCTCTCTGTATCCCGTTTTTGCAAAGCTTCCTTCTCGCACAGGTGCCATTCCCAGCCACTGTGGAGCCCTGATGGATATCATCCATGTCATCTTTTAAGGCATATCAAGTACCAAGAGAGGAAAGGGTTTGTAAAAAGAGACTCTGCAGAACAGGGACATTTAGCATTTGGCACATTTAATTAATGCATTATTAAAGAAGTCTTAGGTCCAAACTGAGCTTATCTGGGGTCTGAAGCACAGCTGTTGTGGTCTCCTGAAGTCCTTGTGTGCTAATCACACAACTGTTTTGCCTTAGCTGACCAGGTATTTGGGGTGTAGCCTGCTTGTTCAGCTAATCAGGACGTTATGCAACTGCACATCCAGGGCTGGGTCCACATGAGGATGCTCCAAGGAGAAATCCCATGGGGTTTGCTTTTGACTTCTTTGATCCCATATGAATCCCTTGCCACACTTGCCTGTATGCCATTTGTGGATTTTGTAAATACTGGAAGGAATGAGCAACCTCATTCAAAGGGGGTCAAATTTTGTATAACTGAGGGACTAAGTTTATTACACAGTCCAAAAGATGTCTGGAAAAGTAGTTAAAATCTATGAGACCCACTCTGGCAAAATTCCTGGTGCACTCAGTGAGCTGAATGAGAACGTTTATAATATTGTTTAATTAATACTGAATTGCATAATGATTGGCCTCAGCTATCTCATTACTGTTGGTAGTAGCTCTTCAAATTTTGATTAGTGGAGAGGTGAATGTCTATCTTTGATGTGGTAAGGTAGCTTCTGCCACAAATTAAAACTGGGTAGTGAGGCTATAGATTAATTGTGGGTATGTGAAGCAATTAGGACAGTCTACCTCACCCTGCCTTCTGTCTGAAGTTTATTGCCTGTGGTAAAGGTCATAGAAATCAAACCTGTATTGTACCATTTTTTGGATGAGACCTGTATATATTTAAGTGCACTGTTTTGGGGGAAATCTTCAGTCATTCTAATTCAAAACATGTTAGATGTAATTTTCTTCCTTGCTATCAGAAAGAGCAAGTAGCAGAAAGCAATCTGCTGCTGAGGAGGGGTTGGAGAGGCTCCTTGGGCCACACAGCAAACAGCAGCATCCATCTGGAGACAAGTTGCTGGGGGCTGTCATGGGGTGATGTTAGTTTTGACTAACTTTTTCTTCTTGCAAATGTGTAAAGCTGCTTGATAGGAATTTAACGAATGACTTCCAGAAACTGCACTCCCTGAAGGAGTTGCTGCAGGACTTGAGGGCTCTGCTGAACGGGGAGACCTCAGTCACCCTCCTGAAGTTGTGAGGTGCTGCAGGCACAGCCTGCATCTAGGAGGTCCTGTGCAAAGGTTTAATCTTGCTTAGATATGAACCTGAACCAAAACACAGATTAAATACAGCTCTCTACAGTGAGATTTTAGTAAATTTTGTTCATGACAAGTGATTTTTTCTAATCAAATCAGTGCCTGTGATAGAGAATTGTAGCTTTTTTTTTTTTTTTTTTTTTCTTCCCTTCTTCTTCTGTAGTTTTCTCTCTACACTGTATTACCATGTGCAGGAAGAACAACCTGGAATAATGGAGAAAGAGCTAATTTAAAAATATTGCCATTGCTTTCTACTCCTCTAATATGATTATGAATGAAAACAATCTGATTTAAAGAGATTGTAATGCATTCATTTTTTGATGCTCTACCATCTCGTTGTCTGTTCCATATGTGCTGCTCAGATTTCATCTGCTGCCTGAATTTAACGTTTGGGCTTGGGTTTTTTCCCCTGTTTATCTCATCCTCCCATATCAATTCTGATTCACTTCTTTCTCTGAGTACTTTGCTCCTATCCTTTGACTTACTGTCATTTCTTGCCCTGATTTGTTAGTGGGAGCATGAGAAAATAGTTTCTACTGAAGCTGCTAAATATGTCTCTCATTTATTCAGCTGGTGGGAGAGACAGAATAAGGAATGAGGTTCAGCAAAGTAGCCTTTGTAACCACAAGATTGTTTGCACTTTACTGCTGGAACATGCAGAGACTTGAGGCCTTTGTATGATTTTTATAAGTGGAGAGGCTGTAATTGAACTTTCTTGTTAGACATTAAGGAAAAAAAAGATTAAAATATTTATTTTCTTCTTTTTTAAACATGCAGACAAAAAGCAGTTTTTGAAATAATGTGAGTGGGTGCAATTATATAAACCTCTGTGCAAATAATGAGACCCCTGTGAACAATTTTCAAGAGAAAGCAAAAGCAGCCTTTTTGTGTATTCATTTCAGGGAAAGCAAACTAGCTGAAAGTTTTTACTGGAGACCTTCAGTTGCCCACTGTCAAAACTGGTTTCTCCATGTTTGTTTCTGATGGACATACAAAGCTGAAACTCGGGTCTAAATGGTGCAAGATTTAGGCAAAATTGGAACACCTTGTTTCCATGTCTTGAGCTTGTCTCTGCTTTTAATCAATAAAAAGTATAGATAACAGCTTGGAAAACAGGTATTCCCAAGTGCTTTTCCAAATAAATCTTCTTTAAATCCCCCAAAAGGAAATTATCTCCTCGGTCATGTATGTTCAAGCACTTTCTTTTGTAAATAACAGCAAGAACTTTATAAAATCAACACCGCCAACATAGCCAGCACACTGAGCTTTGCCTGAATCAAACCACCAGCACAAAAATAACAGGGAAAGGGCCAAAACTTTTTTATAGGAGCTGTTACCATCTCAGCAGTCCTAGAAATGAAAAGGAATGAAAGCAGGTAAAAAGAATTGAAAATGACGATATGAAGAAATTTGTGAGTTTGTATATTTATATAAAAATATATTTATACATAAGAGTTTATATAAATATGAGTAGAAAACATCATATGGTGGTAGTAAATGTGCCATCAAAGAAATAGAAAGATACAGTAACTATTTCTATTTCTGGATAGTTTTGCAAGAGTACAAGGACCAGTGCCTGCAGGTTAGCAAGGGAA
>NW_009953929.1:5276816-5321191 GCF_000747805.2 Chaetura pelagica | reverse complement strand
TAAAGACCCTTGTTGTTTATTGAAATAATGTATGACAGAAGAGAGGACAGTTATAACCATTAATCTGGTTCAATTTTATTACAATTTATAGCCCATGAGAACAAAATAATTCTATTGAAGTACATGACAGCAGCAGTACATGAGTTCGTGCTTAAAATTATTATTCTCAATGTTGGGACATCTGGGCAGCCAGATCTAATCGTATTTCTTTACTCTGCCAGAACTGGAGCATCTGACATTGGAGTTATTTGTTCAGACATTTCTAAATAGATAGTGCCAGATAACTAACTGTAATCAAAACCTTTCCTTTTTCTGACACTATTTGGATGTGCCTCCAGTCCTAAAAATCCTGTCATTGTTCAAAAAAAAAAGAAAAAAGAAGAAAAAAAAAGGGAAAAAAAAGAGATGTTAAGCGTGAACAAGAGCCCCACAGCCAGATTTCCTGCCCCACTTTTGATCCCTTTGTGTTGTCTGAGAGGTGCAAAGGAGCTGGCGTCTGTTTGCAGCTGCTGGGTGGAAAATCCTCCAGAGACAGACAGGGAGGTCTCAGCATGGATCAAGGGATGGAGCTGGGTCCTGCTCCCAGCCTGCTCCCAGCTTTGCCCTCTCTGCCGGACAGCAAAGGCCACGAGGTGGCCAAGGCAGAATTCTGCTGACCAAAGCCTCTTCTTGCCTTCCAGACTCCCTGCCTGTCAGCCTGCAGGGGCTGGACCATCTGGAGAATGGGCGCTGTGTGCCTGCACAGCTCTGCTTGCTCCTGTGCTGGCCGGGATACACTGATGGGTTTCACAGGCTGCTTAGTTGCTGTACCATTTCCTCTTAGCCACTTTCTGGTTTTAGGCCATTTTCTTCAGTCAGTTTGTCTTATTGCACTTTATATTTTCCTGAGAGAATTTAATGGAGTGTGGGAGTTGTCATAATAATCTCCCCAGTTCCACATTTATTTTCCTTAGTTTGTAGGAACGTTAAGGCCAACAGAGAGAGGACAGAATTTGATCTATTTAAATAATGTTCAGTATGGATCAAGTTTTGATGCATGGAAAGGAAAGAGTAAAAAGTCATGTGAAAACCAAGCAAAATAAAGCCTCACAGAGCACTGCCTACTCCGCAGCCTCGCCACATGATGCTGATTCATAGATTTCACCGATACTTTACGCCCAGTTGGCCAACTCCAGTTTTCACTTTTAGAGAGCTCATAAATAAGAGTTAATTCTGTGTATTCACCCTACTCTTAGATGTTTATTGCCTTACCAGAATGGCATACAGGTTTAATGTGATTTTCTTTGTTAACAGTATTGGAAATAGTTTCTGATTTACAGTATTCCAGGATGGACTATTCAGAGATACTTAACTATTTAAAACCATTTTGCAACACAATCCAAGGTGGACTGATGAATTTTAGACGATTTTTTTCAAGGTCTGGGTAGTGCAAAACTTTCTTTTTAAAGTTTCTTAGTAAGATGTGTTCATTTTTCAATCCATCCTAGTATTTATTCACATTCAAAACATCCATCTGTTTTGAAGAAAAATGTAAAGTGAAAATGAAATGTTTTCCTTTTTTGAAAAGCTCCATTACCCTAACTGTTTTTATTACTGGTGAGAATTTTTCGCTCAGCTTCCTACACTTTGGATTGGACCTATGCCAGAGCCCACTTCTACATGTAATACATATTGTGAGTATGCAGGATAACCTCCTAATTAATCAAGAATCAGGGAGATGTTGCAGTTGGACTTCCTTCATGGAAAAGGAGTTGGCAGCAGAGGTGTCTTCTGAAGCTGGTTCAAAGGAGGCTTCTAGACTATGGAACTGGAGGGAGAAAGAGGCACCTTCATAGCTTTCATACTGAGCAGAAGGTCTCATGATGTATGGAGCTGTGTGTGATGGTGATGTTCCCTGTGGCTTGTTTTCTGGTTACAGATTAATTTGCTTTATGTTCATCTGTCTGGCATGTGACAGTTAATTCATTTTCTCCTCAAATAGAGGCTAAAATTTTGCCATATGACCTAGGCTGAAATCCTGAACCAACTGAAGCAGAGTCTTGCCATTAACTTCAGTGAGATGAAGATTTAATCTTTATTCTTTACCTCTTTGGGGTCAAGCTTTGTCATGACTGACCCACAGCTACAACCCCCTCACTTTCAGTGGGATATAGAGTAAAAATCAACTTAGAATTCAATTGAAAACTAAAGTTAGTTCCCAGATATTTTGTAGAAGCCTGTGCTTTGTGCTTTGTTATGTAAATATATTATTCAGTGATATTTGTTCTTGGGAGGGGGGAAAACCAGGATAAAGTTAATTTTAAAAAGGGTACGTTGGGGTACAAAAAGGAGTGGAGGATGGAGAGAGAGAGAAAAGCTCTGTTGGCTCAATTGATGCTTCACAAGATATTTTAGTATAAGAGATGTGAATGTGTCCCATGGATTTTAGACTAATCAGATCACAAATAAGCCCTTTTCTATGAGTAGTCTTTTTATGTTAATTATGATCAAATCTCTCTGGGTTATTATAAAAGAGGAGACAGTACATTCTATAAATGAAGGGGGTAGCCTAATAATCTACATGTTTTTTGCATTAAGTAACCATGCTTATCATAATTACCACAAAAATCTTTCAGCTGAAGGCAGGTTGGCTTAACTAACAAACAATTAAAACAAGTGAAACTATTTTAGGGAGGTAACACTTGCCTATCTGACAAATGTAATAAATCTGTGAGATTCTTCCCTCTTTACAGTCTCTATACAGAAGCCTTGAAACCCAGGATGGGTGTACTGACTGGCTAAATGGTGAGTGACTTTTTCTTTTTATAACACAGTATTTTTAGATTCTCTTGTCTCCCTCCTCTTTTTTTTCCCCTTCTCTGAAAGGGATGAGAGGGAGTAACATGTTACTATAGGATTCTGTGGGGATCACCCTTGTGTTTTCAGTTTTGGTAATGACTAGGAGGAACAAGCAGCTAATATTCTAATGAAATTTGCAGGTAAGCTTGCAACAGCTTGGGACTTCTCTTAGAGAAACAAAATTTAACTAAAAAAATTAAAAAACGTGTTCTGAAACAGATATGGAGTACCTGGGGAGGAGGGGAGATCTAAGGAGTGCTTTTTCTGAATCTCTGGAGGATTATAGGACAGAAAAGCTTCTCTCACTTTGGCCTTGTACATGCTCCTGGAGTGGGTCTGTGTTCTTGTCTATGCACTTTACTGAAAGGGATGGCTCAGGGAGTTAGTGCAGCTGGCTTTAAAGTTGTTTAGTAAAGTTCAAATAAAGTGTAAAGCTCAGTGCTTGCAGCGTTTGTTTAATGCAAGGCCATTCCAGCTTTTTACAAATAAAGTATGCCTTGTTCAGGACTCCCAACACAAAGCAACACAGCATGAACCAGAGCAGGGAATACATTCCAGATGACTTTAAAAAATAAAAAATAGCATGGTAAGCAAAGATGAGGCTATGACTAATCAAATTGGCTAGTGGAGACTCTCTTATACTGCATTAAGTATTGAAATATTATGTACCAAAAGAAAGCTGGCAAGGCTGAGTTAGTAAGAATGACTCATTTATTAAAACTCTCAGGAAGAGAAGGTAAGGAAAGGGACATAGGGTGAATGGAGCATAAGAATCTTTATGAAAATACAATTAATCTTAAGACTAGAAAAGGACAGCAGAGCCTTCTGTTTATAACTTCTGCTTTGCTACTGTGGATCAAGACATTTTACCCTGCTTTTTGTTGTTTTCTTGTTGTTTTTTTTGAATCAGGTCTCCCAAAATGATAAAAGTGGCTTTAAAATATTGAAGTATAAGTAAGTGCTGTATTATTTCCTTGGTATTTTCATGTTTTCTGATTTGCAGATATAATTTTCAAAATGGGCACTAGTCCTGTTGTTTTGAACTGGTGAATTAAACAAGCTAGGAAGCTGACAGTACCGAAGCAGTGGTGAACAAGCTATCAAGTAATTAACTCTGTTGATCTCTTTTTGTCTGGTGATAGCAATGGGCTCACAGTGAAAGAATAAGAAGTAAGTGATAAAGAAACTTGCAGTGATATAAATGTGAGAGTGAGGCACAAGGATGACATCAAGCAGTGGTCCCTATGAGTCTGTGCCAGTGAGGAAGCTGGTTGTGTTGGTGGTCCCCTCCCACTGGTGCTCCTCTGGAGTCTGCAAGTCCTAGCCCAGAGCACCACCATACCATCTCCCCCTGCCCCAACATATACCGGGAGACTGGGCTCCTGCCACAAATGGATGTTGTCTACAGGTGTGATTTTGATATGTTCTGCTATTTGGTAGTTTAGACATAGCCACTGTCATCTAGAAGTGTGTAGTACTAGCAAATGTGGGGATCTGGGTTATTTTGTCTCCAAGACTGATTATTAAATGAGGAATTGAGAAACTGATATCTGGATGAGGTCTGTTATCATCTGTGTAACGGTACAGCATCTCATCTTTTATAAAAGTTGGCAAGACCAAGAACTTTCAAAGAGGACAATCTGCATTAGACAATGAGGGATCATTCTCAGGATTTTTTTTAACTCTCTGAGGATTTTTATTGTATATGATTAAAATAAAGGACCACCGAATACTTTTGATTTGCTGGTAAAAGGATTGGAGTTTTGAAGGAAATTGGCTTAGGAATTAGGACCCTCCACTGCAGGATGTTCTTTGATTTTCAGCCTGTTTTTGTGTTTCAGGAAGTAAAAAATGAAAGGATTGAAATCCAGACCCTAGAGAAAAAGAGAGAATATGGTTAATCCAGTCTATTCTGTACAACTCAATTAACAATATATTTCACCTGTTAGGAGTGTTTATCTTCTTACTAATTAGAAGATCAACACCACAT
Source organism: Chaetura pelagica (assembly GCF_000747805.2). Classification (NCBI taxonomy): domain Eukaryota; kingdom Metazoa; phylum Chordata; class Aves; order Apodiformes; family Apodidae; genus Chaetura; species Chaetura pelagica. The sequence continues at coordinate 5,316,363 of NW_009953929.1, read as the reverse complement.
TTTGATTGGAATTATAACTCATAGAAATGTTTGCATCCACGGATGCCCTGTGCAGATTGCACCACTTAATCTTTTTGGGAGATAGGTTAAATGTAGGGCAGGGGAACATGATGTTGCTTTCTCCCCTCTTTGCACTCATTGTCTCCCTCTCTGCAGTTTTTCTTTTGTTTCCAGTTGCTGGAAATTTGAGAAGGTGGAGGGAACTGCTGCAGTAGGCCTTGCCCTTACCCTCTTTGTTTCTGCTAGCCTTAATTAACCTCTCTCTAGGTTCACCAAATTTGTGATTAGAGGGGGTTTTTTTTAAGTTGAGTTTATGCTCACTAAGCAGGTTTTCTCATAGCTCTACTTGAAACCCCATTATTACCATTTTGAATGCTGCACTGTTTGTTCTAGAAACCCATCTTAGTAATTTATCCCATATCTCTATTTTCCCCTCATGGAAAATACAATTATTTTAATTCTTCTAATTGTTTTTCATTTCCTACACTCCAAATTTGTCTCTTTCCCCCAGGCATCTCTTCATCTTAGATCATTGACTGGAAAGGCCTTTTTGGCTCTTTAATTTTTTATCTCTATTCCAAATGGACTAATATTGTACAGTGTTCAATAAAAAAATAATTTAATTTGTTATTTCTTTGATCATGCAGTTGCAAAATTGGCAGCCATTTAGGATGATGCTTTAGTTTTAGGGGTGCTAAGTATGTCACAAATTGAGGTGTTGTTTTTAATGGAAAGTTATATGAAACTTTAAGATGAGCATTTGAATCATTACACAGGTATACCAACCTGCACTGTTCAGTCTCACAGTAGAATAATGCAGAGCCCTCCCTGCCTTGTGCAGGAATAACTATTATGTTGTTTCACAGCCCCCGCAGAGAGTGATACACAGTGAATAAGAGCATTATATTCTCTCTTCCTTGATTCTTTTAGTTATTTTGCTTAATCTCATGTAATAGTCAATTAAGTTGATTTGCCTTCAGAGCTGGTGAAAAGTATAAATAAACCTGGCATAAGAGTGAAGTGGAAGCAGCACAGAGGCTGGAGCCACAGGAGTTGTGTGAGCAACAGGAAATCAGTTGCCATATGGTCAGTTATAAATAGGGCCATAATGCAGCCTGGTCGTCTTTGACGTGTCCAGGTTCTCTGCTCAAGATATCTATTTGCAGATTTTCCTAACTTTGTTCACCATAGCTAGCTTTTTATAGGCAGAACAGGCAAAAGTTCTGTTGCATGTTCTGGAACCAGCCCCTCTACTCCTGTGGCAGGGAGTAAGGGTGAGCTGCTCACAGTGGGGAGTGACTTTGGTCTGGTGGTGGGACAGGGCAGGAGAGGACCATTGCCTGAAAATGGATGGAGGCCTTAGGGTAGAGTTTCTTTAGTGTTTCCTTATAAATATCATCTCTTCTGGTAATATTTTCCCGTTGGAGTTTTTGTCCACAGTTGCCAAACTGGAGTTTTAGCAGTCCAGCTGGACTGCTGTGCCAGCAGGTGTTTCTGTCTGAAAAAAATGTAGCAATTGCACTTGGGCAAGTGATTTGGAGGGAGATAGTGAGTCATGTCTTCACACAGGCCTGGGAACCCAGAGGAGGGACTAGTGACAATGTGCAAGGTGGTGCTCCCAGCTGGGGAGCTCTTGTCCCCAGCTTCTGTATGTTTCCCTGGCATCTTTGTTTCTGCACAAGGAAGGCAGAGCAGTCCTGCTTCAGATGGAGAGGTGAGATATTGCGAGTCAAAGCAAAGTAAAAATAACTAATTATAATAATGTAGTAAACAGATATCAGAAATGATGGGTCTTGTGTTTATCCTTAGACACCCTCAGTGCTGGGAGGAAACCAAAGGTTGCAGTACAGATTGAGTTAGGCATATTTGCCTGGGTCCTTTGTGTCCTTGCTGTTGAATTTGAAACCTGTTTAGCACAGCTAAGTGACTGGCTTAATAGTCAGGACATTTAGGTGTGGCTCTAGGTCATAGAAAAAGGTCAGTGTTTATTACACCTTACAGTATTTTTGTCCTACTCCTTATTTTCTACATAGCCCTGGTCTCATTATTTTTTCTTTGGCTCACACATGATTTTTGCAGGTTGATTGAGTATTTGGATGTCGGAAGCTTTTGAGTGCCCTCATACAAGTGGTCAGACAGTCCTACTTTCTCTCTGTCTGCAGATAAGGCAAGCTCTGGTTTTGCTTTTGTGTATCTTGAAATGCAATCCCTGTTCAGAGACTTGAAATGGAATTACACCCACTATATCATCCAAATTTGTCATATATAAATATAGATGTTGAGATGATTAAACACATTAGCAATTTTCAGTGGTTCTTTAATTCCATCATTCATTATTTTTATTTGATGAACCTCTTTCTTATGAAACTTATTAAAATGTTGGTATAAATCTATTCCAAATTCCCTTGATGACTATGTTTATACAAAATGATATACATAATGATCTGCTTTTGAGACTGCATTAGAAATGTGCATTGGCTTTTCAGTTTGTAAGCATCTGTGTGTGTCATTTTCATAAGGAATAATGACTGAGATTTTCTTTGTACATTAGGGAGCTGCAGGCACTCAGACATGGACTCTACCTTGGTCTAAGTCTCACCCACTGCTTCCTAAAGACTCCCATGATGATCCTAAAGACTACCATTAAGTGTTGGGTCAGATCCTGCAGCAGTACCTGCAGGCAACCCTCCCTTAAGCAGATCAGACAGCACTAGAGATGAAAAGACATAATGGGCAAGCAGGTACTCTGAGCAGCTGATGATCTTCATTTCAGTACGAACTTCTCTGGAGGTTGCCTTGGTCCCTCCATTCTCTATAAAGAGAGCGTAGATAACTATTTGAGATTAAAAACCTAAGTAATTAGACAATTAAAGTAAAAGTAGTTGAATCCCTCCCTGAGGGATTTTGTAGCTATGTTGACCTTTACCAGTTAGAGTCTGACATGAGCTAGACATTTGAGCTCTGATTTTTGGTTTACATATTTACCTTTAAAAACAATATGTATTTGGCTTCTCTTACACCTTTACAGTCTCATGAAAGGCTTTCAGATATTTGCCTAGCAATATAGTGAAATGTGCAGCTAGATCTGATTTAGTTATTAAATAATGAAAAAAACCTCTTTGATACCAATGATCAACTGCTTCAGGTCCTGTTTTATTTATAATCAAACTATCATTTCTGAGAACAAACATATAGCTACCTAAAAGCTTCCTCTAAAATGAAAGATTATGGAAAGTAGTGCATCTTTTTCCCCATAACCTTCAGAGAATTGTTGAGCTAGAAGTTTTGTCTTTGCCTTTAATGATACTTTATTATTTTTTTTCCATTCATTTTGTCTAAATTCCTTCTTAAAGCCATAAAAACTTCTGACACCTGCAGCACAGTGTGGCATGAAATTGTGTAATTTAATTCCAAAATAAATAATTCATAACTTAATATCTTTGGCAACCCCACTTTGAGAAAGTCTATCAGAAAGCTGGTTTTGTGTAATTAGTAAGATGAAAATATCAGTCAAAAGGGGACCCTTTACATGGCAAATGAACAATAGTGGTGGTGTGTCTTTCTGATCGGTGACACTGAACTCTGGTTTGAAGTTGATGAGGCATTTTACATAATTTCTAAAATCTACTGTGGGACAATATGCCTCAATTCAAGTGCATTTGGTTTTTGCGAAAGTATTTTTCTTATTCTTCTCATGAAAACATTTGAATAAATATTTCCTTAAAATTCATGTACTAATCCTGTGAACAAGGTAGTTGTCTTTTAGATCATTAGGTTTTTAAAGTGGAAGAGTCTTGTCTTTTGCTATTGCACCAGCTACATCACATCAGTGGCACACTGACAACTGCTATGGCCTGGCTGCCTACATTCTCAAGAAAAAGGATGCTTTCTTGTAACTTTTTTGCTAATTTAATGTTTTGCTGCTGTAACGTTACTGATGAATATTCAGGAAAGAATATTTGTCCTGGTAATGAAGTTATTTTTATCTACTTACACTGATCTTTTCTCTCCCTCTCTCCTCTCCCCTTCCCTCTGGCCATAAGATAGGAAAAAAATTCCTTGTTGTAATGTCTAGGTTCTGTATAGAATTGTGTGGGGATTTTTGTTTATTTTTATTTTCTCTCTTGCAAGGAAGTGTAGATAAGGAAGCAAATAATTTGTAGTATAAACTTAAAGGAAGTTGAGTAACTTCTAACATCATTATAACAACATAGCTGAAAAAATGTCAAGGTTTTGTTTTGATAATAATTTTCTTAAATCCATGTAATCAAAATGGAGCAGAAGCTGTACTTGCTTGAGGCCACAACCAGTATCTAGAAATTAAGAAAAAGAAATGCCAATCAGACTTATTTTCATTTTACTACTTGGATTTTAGTGTAAGTGGTTCCTTGGTGAAAATATGTAATTCAAATGTGTCTTTGTTTTATGTTATCCTTCTAAACATGCCTATGTGGGCATTTACAAACACCCTCAAGCTTTGGGTGAGAGTGAATTGAATGAAGATTAGATAGTGGGTCTTATAGGAAAACAAATATTCTTAAAAGATCTACCTTGAAAAAAACCCAAAACCAAAAGCTCTTTTTCCTGTAAGTATCCTTTCTAATTATTCATAATTAATAAATAAACAACGAACCGTGTAGTTCTACAGCAAAGTAGTTATTAAAAGGCTCTTAGAACTAAAAAGACTTCCTGAAGTCAGAAAGCAGATACCCAGCTGTGCTAAAAGAATGTAGGGCTGAATCCAGAGACACTTCTACAGGCTTTTTTTGGTGTTTCTGAGTTCACGGGAGATCCTTTAGGACTGGAACATCATGTCTTAAAGGGCTTGAAGTGCACACAGTTTCACCCAAGCAATCCAACTTGATCTTGAACTGTTAGGGTGGAGCTCCTTATATTAAGGATTCAGGTGGAAGATGTCTTTGCACAGGCTTTTTGATTAATAACAGTCCTTGTGGTTTGAGGAAGATGAGATTGTGTATGGCTGGGGCTGTGGGTAGTGCTGTAGGCTGGAGGAATTCACAGGCTATTCTGCAATTAAGATTTTTTCAGAGAGGGCTCAACAGAATGCAGACAAAGGCGGCTGGACACCACAGGCCAGAGCGTGCGCCTGTCGCTCGGTGCTGCGGGACAAACGCAGCCTCCGTGGGAGGCAGGAGAGCAAACCTATTTTTCCTTCTGTTGATGAGTTGCAATGCCAAGAAAAAGCCACCTTCTGTACTTTGGCTGGAAGTGTGTCGCAGCAATACATGGTCTTCTGCTCCTCCCTATGAGCGGCTGCCTGTTCCCATGCTGTCCCTGTTGCAGTACAGCTCGTGAATCTCCCTGGGGCTGTAGCTGACTTGGGCTTTCCATTCCATGGGCCCTATGGAAAGTCCAGTTGTTCTATGTTTTCTCCTGATTTGCTGTAAATGTGCCCTGTTTTGTTAGTTTCCTCAGGTCGCAGAACCACCCCCCAGCTGTAGTCAGCTCAGTGTTGCCAAACACCTGGAATTAGGGATTATTTGGATTCCTGTCCCTGCAGAACAGCAACTGCTGGTTTATTTGCTTCCAACCCCACAGAGTGTGTTGGAGGACTAAGTTTTTCTTGATTGACTCAGACACTACTGTTTTCTTTTTTTGGATTGTTATATTGAACTCTCCCTTAATGTTCCTTACTTTGTTATTTCTTATTGCCATGATAAATAGTTCCTTGGGATTTCTGTAAAAACAGCCTATGTAGCAGGCAATGAAAAGCCCTTTTTAAGCATAGGAATCATTTAGTTAAGCAACATACTTTTTGGCCTGAAGATCTTCCTTTCTTTAGAGCATCTTTATCCTCTTTCACCTGGGTTGTGCTCTAAGCAGAACACTGAACTCTGAAGTGTCACTTTCAGTCCAGGTGCAAAGAAAGGTTTGCCCCAGGATCACATGTTACTTTGTTTGGCATTCTTAATGTTTCTTCTAAGAGCAAAATTAAATATGCAGCATATCAAGTACTTAAACATCCTGAAAGCAAAATAAAAGGAGAGCCCTGGCAGACTGCAGAGCCAGGCTCCACTCTTGTTTTTATTTTCCATTGTCCTAGACTTATGCATTCCCCCTTCCTGAGCAGTCATTTAATCAGGCAGAGTGGAGACTGATGCACTTCTGAGAGCCACTAGCAATTCAAGGAAAGAAATCCATTGAATGCAACAAGGAATTGAATTTCTGTGCTAGCTAAGACTGAAGTTTAGAAAATACCAGACAGGAATCTGTAGTAAATCCAGAAAGGACTTGCTCTTGGCAAAGCACTCAGCAATGTGTTGTGGTACTTACAGTCTGATACTCGTAAACAGCCATGACATGAAAATACATGAGGAGAGAACACCGGAGGAAGACAAAGATGACATTTCAAACATTGAAATTTTTTTCCTGTTGAAAGAAATCTTTAACATAGCACTATTAGACCTTTGCTTGTGATTGATGTAATTACACAACATAGACCCACACCTGCTCAGAGGAATTTATTAGTACTTATGGAAAGAAAAACGAGGAGCTGAAGGTGTTGACCTCTCTTATTAAAACTGACTTACTAGTGTTTGCACCACCTGTTGCTGCAGTGTTTAATCAGTCCTTTTAGATTGGAGTCGGCATTAGATTAGTACCAGATGTTTCCAGACATTGCAGTTATTCCTGTCTTTAAATCAGAGTTCCTTTAGAAATCATTAAATAGCATAGCTTGGTGCCTTCAACCCTGCTAAGTTTTGAGGGGGAGAAAATTTACAAGTCTTCATCTTCTCATATAATCAAGGATGACAAATTGTCAAATAGATCAGAAGGATCTTCTTTTAAGCTTGACTATTTATATACCATAGTCCTCGTCAGGAAAGCAGTGACACGGCAGGATGATGAGTCTAAAAATTCAATAGAGGAAATGCAAGTAAGCACAAAAGGTCAACTTCTCTTAATAGTTTCAAAGAGAAAAACCTTGTCACAGATGGTGAAGAAAGACAGACAAGATTTAAGAGTGTGGTTTAACCAGGCTGCATATGTGTTAACTTAACATCTCTGAGAACTGAACTTGTTCATTCAAGACAAGCATACTTCCACAGCCTGCCCTGCACCAGGGAGGTCCCTGTTCCCAGCCCTTAACTGGTCCCAGAATCACCACTGCAAGGCCTGGTGCCTTCTCTTGTGGGAAGATGAACTCAGGGGGACTGTGTGGCTCTGACAGATTCCCCCTTCCTCACCATACTCAGTTTTAGGTAGTGATTATGGATGATGTGCACTACAAAAGCACAGACCGATAACACAAAGTGGCACTTAGATGGCTCTATCATTACACATGCTGGATGGTGTTTGGAGATCCTTCTGGAAGGAAAGCAAGGAAAGAGGAAGAGGGTTCTCCAAGGCCAGTAAAGTAAAAATTACCTTTCTCTCTTTCTCCCCTAAAAGAGCTAAAATACAATTGAATGCTGCAACCCAGTCAGCTCAGGATCCTGCATCATCCCCAGCACTCCTGAGGAGGGCTGCCAGAAAACCTGAGAAGGCAGCAGGAGTCACTGGCAAATCCTTGTGACTCTCTAGCCCAGCTCTGCTGGCCTAGAGTCAGATGCCTTCATCCCACAGCTAATTTGAAGTGTAAAGGGCTGGAGTCATCTCTACAGTCTGTCATGTATGTGAATGGTATTTGGTCCAGTCTTTGATTCAAAGTTTTCTAAGGGGGAATGACTAACAATGAATAATTAGTAACAGGTTCTGTGAGATGCAGGTGATTGCAGGCTCTGAATGCTCCTCACGTGGAGCACAGGACAGGAGCAGTTACCCCTCAGTTTTAGCAGGAGGAGTGCCTGTTTTTTTTTTTTTAATGCCTATCAGATCGAGCTTGCAAACTTCACCTGCAGTGTGGTGTGGTGTAGATTATATTTAATAAGCTTTGCAGAATGTGCTGTTGAGGTTTTTTCTTTACAGGTTGAAAGGTGATTGGGGCATTATTTTCTTTAAAATTAAGACACTTTCACACTGCAAGGGAAACAAAATAAATATTCATGCCTAAACCTTATATCTGGGTCTTGCTGCTTGTTCTTTATTTGGCCACAATATACTGAAATATGGGAGAAATATATGGTTATAGATCAAGCTTTATTTTAACCATGACAAACACTCATGTGACTTATCCATGTGAAGCATCTTCCTTCTCCTAAGGCTTTTAGAGGAGACCTGAATTTCCATTTCCACACATACATCATAAGAACAATTTAACACTACAACAATATTGCTATGTGGCAGGTTTAAAATAGGAAGTAGTATATCTTCACTGTTTACATTTTTAGGGAAACTAGAAACACAACTGTAGAATGCCTAAGTAAATGTGCAAAATACAAGAATAATTATTTCTCCTTGCATGTTAAACCAAATAGAAAGTACTTGGTTCATTACTGTGCAAGGTTAACTGGGAGTGGGAAGGAGTGTGTTCTGCAGGGGAGCACTGCCAGAGGTTTATACTGTGCAGGAAAACATTTGTATCTTCATGTTTTACAAACATTCTGGAAATCTTTTTTTTTGTAGAAAAGCAGTACAGTAGGGAGTGGTGTTTTAAAGAGAAATATATAAATATATGAAATCAGATTCTTTCTTATGAATCCCCTGAGGTTTTTTCAGATACTATTGTTTTACCTTTTCCCTTGTAGAGGTTGAAACATTAGAGGTAATGTCCCTGAAGGGTGTCATGCGACTTTGAAAAATATATTCCACCATAGGAATTCTTGTTTAGAACCTTAGTCAAAGCTGATTAAAGTGGCTAGGAAAATTTCATGCTGTAAGTGAACATGGATTCATGATCTTCACATGGAAGATTTCTGCTTGCATAAAGCAGCTGTGGGTTCTTTTGACTGTACCTGGGCAAATTATTCACAAAAGAATTTTGTACCCAGTATGAAGTATTGTTTGGACCTTCTGATGGCTGGAATTTTTCCTGAATTCAGGGTTTCCTATTCTTAGTTTAGCTCTTGTAGCTTAACAACATCTATGTGAGTGAAATTTTGCTGAAGAAAATTCTCAGCCTGAGTATGTTTTTCTTCAATAAAAACTTTTTTTCAGGCAAACTTTTCTGATACACTGATGAAGAAAATGTACGAACTGAAGAGACTCAACTAAAACTTATTTGGAAATTGTTCAGTCCTTCTCACTGTTCCCCACCAAGCCTTTCTGGCTGGCTTGTTGAGGGCACTGGTATATGGAAGCCAGTAACTGAATTTTCTGGACACTAGGCTTTATAATTTCAGGATATTTATATAAACTATTAACAAGCCTTCTAAATTCAATTACACAGTTTTTCTTAAAGACAGGCAGAAATGCTTCCCACTAAGGACTTAACTAGAGCTGATAGACACTGACTAACTTGCAAGACAGTATATTTTGAGAGGCCTTGGTGTTATAAATTATATATTTCCATTTAGGGAATTGTTCAAGAGAGCAGTAATAGCACAAGCCCATAGGTGTTATGGGAAGTACATCCATCGTGTCAGAACAGTTGTATTTTATAAAGCTTTATTCCCAACCAAGGGGAGCTCTTAAGATGTTTTCCACTTGGGTAACTGTTTTGTTTTGTGAGTTTTAAAAATTCAGTTATTAGTTTAGGGAATTTAAAACTAATGTTAAACTCCAAACTGTAAAATATTGTATAAATATTTAGATTGGCATGAGCTGAGTTACATGGAGACATGTAGCAATATTTCTTACACAACACAGAACAACTGTTATGGCACCACTGCTAAATGGAAGGTCACAATATTTCACACAAAATAGGGTGTTTTTAGGAACACATTAAGCTAAACTTTAGGTGATAGGATTGTACAATGCTTTTTGTGTACACTATCTAATTTTATTTGACTATTTTTATGCCATGTAACAATGTCCTTTACAACATAAAAAAATCTAGAGTTTTACTAAAATGTTTGCTGTTAAATTTTATTAAAAACTTCATTTATTGCAAACATAGAAAAATCTATTCAGTGACTCAGTAAGAAGCAGACACTCAGCTCTAATGTATCATGTAGAGAAAGTTAAACCTTGTTTTACTTATCTTTTTCAGTTTGCCCCAGAAGTGGCAATACATGGAAAAGCAGGAATCTTCATACAAATGTCAGAAAAGCTTGGACACTGACCTTTTCCTAGCAAACTTCTTCTGAGAAGAGTTGAGTTTGGTTTTTTTTTGCCAAGTAACATAGGCATAAATAATTTGAGATACTGGAAAAGAAATGACTGAGATTATAATATAATGGTAGATGCAGATTAGACTATCTGGCTTCTAGTGACCATAACTGTTTTGATATTGGTGAACAGGTCATCACAGAGCATGTTGTTTGTTGCTACCAGTAACAATTTTTTTTAAATCCATGATGCTGGTCTAAAGTCAACAACCTAAATTCCTGTTTTTACATGGCTAATAATTTTGTTGGGTGACACCTTTGTGAATGTTCTAGTATTGAGAAATAAGTATTTTTGGGAGATCACTTCTGGATGGTTATTTTACTGAATTCAAAAATTTTCATTCCAATGAAAATTCTTTGATCTAGTTTCCTAACAGAATAATTCTGGGAAATAGAAAAGTTACCTCTAACCCTCTGCTCCTACTGTGTATCAAAAAGGATAGTATTAGAGAATCACCCACAAATAGACCCACTCAAAAAAGACTTCACATTTATTTGGTAGGTTACAATGTAATTTTTTTGCATTAGAGAGGAAGCTTGTTTTGGATGCATGGAAAGAAATCCATTCTGTTGCTGTTTGGTTTGCAAGAATTTGAAAGGATTTCATACTCTGTCATTATGATGTCATTATCCTGCAGGATATGCAATATAAATTTTGACTCTAGAGATAATTAACAACAAATATTTGCTGTGAAAAGTAGTAGTAAACTAGAGGAAGGAAGGAGTAGAGGAAACTAATATGTGAAGCCAGAGATAAAGCACCATTTTGCCAAACCCTCTGTTCTTCAGTAAGTCCTTGGGACTTCTGGGTATGCAGCAGCAGTCAGAATCTCTCCTTTACCTTGTGAATGATTGGCAGGTTATTTAACGACAAAGCAGATGCTTCTACCTAATTGAATGCAAAACATTAGTTTGAAAGGTCGTTCCATTGCCCCTTCCAGTTTTGGTAGAGCAACGAAGGGTAGTGATGTTGAAAAGAACATGCATATTCCATTTGTATCCTCTCTTCATCTGATGGCAAAACATAATTATTTTAGTAGAGGTAAACTTTTCTGCTCCTGGGAGTCTTTAAGCAATTTTTGGATTAAATGGCCATACTTACTTTTCTCTTGTAAGTGGTGTCACTCCACTCTCAATTATAGCTTGTTTGAGTAAGCTTCTGTGTAATGTCAAGTTTTCCCAAATGGCTCTAGAAGGTCAGCAAAGGTCTGCTGTTAATACTTTTCACAACAACTGAAAGGCTTTCCTTGTTTAAACAACAGTCAGGGAGAACACAATTAGATACAATTACCTAATTCTTCTTCTGGTAGTGCTCAATGGCAACTGTCAGAGTGGTGGAACAGTAAAGATTAGGGTTCAAGAAAGATGTTGGTTTGGAGACTAAGTTTGTATTGAAACTCTTAACACAGTAATTGATCTTGCTTAGCTACTTACTGCAGAAGAGTGAAAGCACAAAAATGCAGCAAGAAAATAGTTTCAAGAAATCACAAGTTGGAAAAAGAAATGTTTTGGAAATTCTAGTAAGTCCATTTTGGAAAAAGTATAGGAATTGGTACAGTGGACAGGATAAAGGATCCTCTCTAATTGGATGCCTGGTACCTGGCAGTTTGTGGAAACAACCTGTGTGCAAACACATTATTTCTTTATCATAATAGACTTAGGTTCCAAATAGACAAGTAATTGCTTTAAGCAAGGCACGGATGTTTCAGACAAAGGTGAGAGAAGCTCCTTAAGTTCTGACTAGTATTGGCTGGCTTGGACTCCTTGCATAGTGCTTAATTTCATTCTTAAAATAGCTGTTTCCATTGACTAATATAAATCAAGTTGAACTAAAGGAAAGGGAAAAAACCCAAATGTACAAACAATCTTGAAGCAAAACATATTTCAGTCAAGAAAGACATACCATTTTGGCAAAGAGCAATTTTTTTTTTTCCCCAATACTTTGACCATCTAATTAAAACAATTTCCATGCAAATGTTTCTGACCTCCTTGTATACTCTCTCTCAATAAGTGCTTGTGTAACCAGCCCCCAGTGAAAGACTGTTTTTTCCCCACTTACCTCCAGATTTTCTGGAAGCAAGAGTTAGATTTTCTTTTTTAAATTTTATTCTTTCATATACCTGGAAGAGGTGGCATTACTCACATTTAGTCCCCTGGATTTCTATCACAGTCTTGTTCATAATAACTTTTTTTTTTCAGACAATTTCTTATTTTGTGGTGATTTATTGTCCACCGGGTCTTACATTAAGGTAAAAGCTTTATATTACAGAAATGGGACAAAGCAAATAATTTCAAGTGAGGGAACATCACTTATTTCTGCAATGATATAATAATTTCAGATGTGTATTTCTTGGAGTTTGAAAAAGTCAGTTATCCTAATTTTAATTGCTCTTTTTTTGTTGCTGCATTTTTGTGCTGTTCTTCATCTGATTGCTTTGGGTTTCCTTTTCATTTCTTTCAAACCAGTCCTCCTGGTGCTGTTGGCCATAGCAGAGGAAGGAGCAGAGCCAGAATGTCTCCTGCGTTTTTCCCTTCTGACTCCTTTAAAGGCATCCAGCTTCCCACAGGGAGCACGTAAAAAGCTGTCTCTGGGCTCCTTACAGCAAGGACCTGTTTTCACTCCACTACTGAAAGAAACTAGGCAGGATGGTGTCCCACGATTAATAACCAATCTAGATTTTTACATGCATTTTTCAGTTAGGATGATGTGTAATATTTGCATAATGGCACAATATTTTTATGCCTTTTAAATTCAGATGCTAAGTTTTTAATTTATGGCATATAGCCAGCTGCTGGCAGAAGCGGAGGTGCTTATTCATAGTATCACACATGGAGTGAGGTCCTGTGCTTTCCCCTGTGGTATTGCCCATGTGTTTCACAGCAAAGCAGAAGGACCACCTCTAAGAGAGAGAGCACAGCCTGTCCTCTGTGCTGGGGTGATCTCTGAGCCCTCTCCTGAGGCTGCTGAGGTGAGTGCTGGCCTTGAACGTGCTGGTGTGGAGCTTGGGGCTAACACCTGCCTTGCATCGGCAGCCCTGGCAATACCAACTTGTTTTACACAGGCTGCTGCACACCTGTCAGATGGCAGTAACTTTAATTTAGTGTCAACTAGAGACATAAGCCGGATACACAGCAAGTGACCCAGCAGGGCAAACCTTCAGATCACCTTTCCAGTCCCATGAGCCAGTTATTTCTTCGTGGTGGTTTCTCTGCGTCTTAAAGTCATCAACATGTGTTAAACAAAATCAAGTGGAAAAATGGCATGTGAATGCAAACCTCTTTTATACTCATCTGGCAAGAGTCTTAAATGTTGTGACTTAAAAGGGAAAAGGGCAGATCACTGGAGTATTATTAAAGTTTGGGTGGCATAGTGATGTCATGGGATTTAGAGATGAATGATACTTCTTCTTACACTAAGTCATATGTGCAGTTACAAAGTAAAAATATCCAGTTGAAAGGCTTTGACAAGGTAATTAGGATTGTTTTCTATAGTAATGGGTAATTTCTCCCCATTGCAATAATATTTTAAGTCATTGCATCTAAGACATACACCACAACGTTCCCTCTGCATACATGTATACAAAACCTTTTTAGTTTTATGTGCAATCTGAATGTCAAATTTAGTTTAAAAAACACTTCTTTTTTTGAGATTTCAGTGAATACAACTACTTATAATTTCACTTCTACCAAATGATAAAGTAAACCATCTTCATGCATTTCTATAGCCACTCTTAATGCTAAGCTGTTTGATTGTTGTGTAGAACTTTTTAGTTTTGTCATTTCAAAACAGTTCCACACTAATATGCACTGTTCTTCTAAAATCACTTCTATGCAATCCAGCCTGTGTATGTACATGAATAGCTCTATGAACATGTTAAAATCTGTGTGCACCTTGATTCTGCTTAAGTTGGGGTGAGCTTTGTGTGTGCATTGTGTGTCGGGACACTGCACATGCTGCATGATTTTAAAACATGTAAATTAGGACAGTTGTGTAGAAAAATTTGAAGAACCAGAGAGCTCTGTTTTTAAAGGTTATCCTAAAAGACGTGTCATTAATGTGATCAAGCTGGGCAACATATTCAAATTGATGACACTATTTTTTTTCCCTGTGATCTGACCTACTAGCAAGACTAGTGGTTATTTTAGTGCTTTAGTCCCCCAACAAGCTACCCGTGATATCAATAAGTGTGTTAGTAATGGGCCTGATATGTATGTTATATGATGGGAATATGTAAAATCTGCATCTACCCAAAGAAAATACAGTTAATGTGTTCTAAGAAGCTGTCACTGTCCCAAGAAAGAAATGTCTTTCTTCATTTAAGTACTGTTGTGTTTTTTTTTTCTGTTGGGGAAAACTTATGCATTGCTGAGATCTAAATTTAAAATCCTGTATTCTAGTTTTCCCCATTTAGTCTTTTACTGAATTGTTTTCATGCAAGAGAGTAAATATTTGTTGTTTGACTGCCACTGTTCATACCTTTTTTTGACTTCTGATTATACAAAATATACTATAAAATTATGACCAGTATGTACAAGCAGAGAAGTTATCATCTGAAGATGGAGAACTTTTAACTTCTGTTTTAAGAACAAATATTTGTGTTCAGCTAATACCTTGCAGATCCTATACCTGCAAAACTTGGGCAAACAATTCAGAGGGCTGAAGGATGTGGGATGCCTCAGAAAAAAAAATATCTGAATGAACTTGTTCAAAGGATGGTTACCATAGATGTGTGAAGGCAGTCTTTGCTTACCATAACTGGCTCCTTGAGTTTGTGAGCATTTAGCCTGGCTTTCAGATATCACTTTCATTGTCTTTAATAATCCAAGTCTACTTAAGGAGAAAGGTTTTCTATGGCTGTGTTAAGGGTAGAAAGCATGTTGTGTTCCTTCCTTTCCTAACATAAATATATGGCAGTGGTCTGCTTTGTGGAAGAGGGACAAAATGGGAAGTAAGTTTCCCAAGAGCAGCCACAACACAAAGGTGGTGTTTTGGCATGGAGGCTTTCATCCTCTGGCACCAGAGATGGCAGAGCTCTTTCCTGTTTCTGACAGCGTAACCTTGCATTATTCATACATGCAGGGCTGTGAAGTCAGGGCCACCATGTGAGCTGTACCGCATTGCACGTCAAAACGAGTCACCAGCCCACAAAGGTTTACTTCCCCAGAAGAACCTGTGAGAAATACTGCGATCCAGATCTATCCTTGCTGCAAAGGGATTCATAGCTTGTTCCACAGCAGTGCTTTTATCTGTGCTGCCAGAGATTAAAAGACATTGGTGAATTAATTATAAGTTGGCCTCAGCCACTGAGGCTGCTGAGTGGTCCTCCATGTGTGTCCTTCATAGAGCAAAGAGGACAGGTTGGTTTCTGAAGAAGCAACTCAGCAGCAATGGTTTTGTTCTTTAGTTTTGGAAGGAGTCTTTTATCTGTAAATACTGTCTCTGAAACACATGAGCTGCATCAAACTTGTGTGTAGTTTTCTTCTGCCAATCAACTCCTAAACAGTGTTTCAGGTTTTGGCTGTCTTTGTATTTTGAAGATTGAAAGAGGAGGACATGCATTTATTTAACTAATTCTGCCAACATTTCCTACCCTTAGGATTTTAGATACTTTTATAACATTAGGACATGCAAGGTCATGATAGTGGGGGAAAAACCGCCCACCATTTTACCAGCTTTTACTAGCAGTCAGCATTATGGAGGGCTTGGTGTACTCGCTTGTGTCTGTGAAAGCATTATATGAAAAATGAGTTTTGTAGTAAAACATTGGGCTTGTCCAAATTAAAAAAACCACCACCACATGTTATTTGCAATGGCTTTCTGTGAAAGGCAGTTTTCAGGGATTTGCCTTCATATGATGGGTCTGTGGACCATGTGGTATTGGTGCTGTGGTGTCATGCCAGGAAGAACAGCCCCATCCGGGAAACTAGTGACATCCAGTATCTATTAGGGAAGAATTAAACAATCTTTTACTCCTGTTAGTCATTCAGGATGATAATGGGAGATGTGCACCAATACAGCAGGGTGCTGGAGCAAAGGTAGGGCTTTGTTGAGCTGCCAGGCACAGTGGGTAGTACAGCCTGGTGCCTGCCTATCTCCTCTGACACCAGTGCCTGGATGCGAGCTCTGTTAAAGACAAAAGCAGGATAGGGGAACAAGGGGCTAAACAAATACAATTTGTGTCTGTGTTCAGTTCTAGGCGTGGCCTTTCTAGATGTAAATACAATAAAGACAAAATAGAAATGCAAACAGAACAAAATTGTCTGTCAATGTGACTTCTATGACAGATTTTCTTACTGTTCAGCAATGCTTCTAATTCAGTTGCTGGCTGCTGTGAAGGAGATGAGATGCCAGAAGCAGAAGCGCTGCAAACCAGAACAAGAAATAATTACTAGTAGAAATGTGCTGCAAATTCCCTTGCAAATACAGTTGCTTTGTTTTTCTAATTGCTTATCTGTCAAATATTTTGGTTTCTAATCGTTGATTTGAAGCACATTTTAATGGTATGAAACTTTACACCTGATGACATAAACATCTGAGCAGTTATGCATGACCTAATATTATATTCAGGAGATTTGCAAACCTAATTTTTCTTGAGAAATCTTCATCAGACAGGCTTTTTAGAGAGAGGGAGGAGAAGAAAGCAGGAAGTTTGTCTGGTTTGGAAAGGAGAAGTGTTTGTTTTGTTTTGACTGCTTAGTTTGTGCTCTAAAATCAACTGACATCTAAGCGTGTTCTGAATGTGTTTCTTTTACTGACTCTTCTCTTACAAACTGTTACCTGGCTATGGTCTAGATTAACAAAACCAGATGAAACAGGAGTGCCCTGACTGTATCTCAGTGCTCAGACAAGACATGCTGCCTGTGTCCGTGACTTGGCTGAGGACTCTGACCACAGCTTGTAATTATGCCAGCTGTAGGGACAGAAATGTGCCAAATTTACATCTAGAAAAGCCTTCTATTAGGCAGAAAAGCCTGCATGTCACTCATTTTCAGAAGGATGCCCAATAACGGAGAAAGAAAAATGTTTGGGTTTTTATAATGTTGTAAAATAAAAATGTAAAGCAGTGGGGAACTGGGAACTTACTTCATATCTTTATGGGAATTGTTCTTCCCATGCCCAATACAGTTGACTGAGTATACTACCAGACAAGCACCAAAATGCACCAATATAAAGGGTGGGTTAAATTCTCACCATTTTCCTGATTGGACCAGCAGATGGAAATGGAGATGTGATCATTTATCTTCAAAATTGCCCTAGTAATCTGCAGTGTTAGCACAGATTATGTTATAATTGCTAGAACCGGAATAAAAGAGATTGCGGCATCTGTAAAGTTAGTGGTAAATTTAAAGGATATAAAAATCAGCTCCATGTCAGGGGACATTCTCACTAGTATATTACATTTCATGTACACAAATGTAGCGATGAAAGAGCAGAAGCTTATGACAAACATCATTTGGATTTTATTGTTGAATTTTCTCTGCAGCTGGTCTAGAAGAGTTACTATAAAATACAGCCCCTGCTAGTGCAGCACGATACTGTGTGGTACCCAGCCTGAGACAACCAACTGGAAACAGCTATGGAACAGTTTTTTAAAGTGGTCATCACTGTGCAATTTAACAGTTCATTCTCTAGTTTGTTTTTTTTTTTAAATTTCACACTAGCAGGTTTAAACTTCTAAGCTACAGGCAGAAAAAAGACAAACTGAGACGAAAATTAAATTCATTATGTACTTACGTGATTAAGGGTGGGATTTCAGTCTCAAACCTACTGTAGAATTGGGATAAAGGTTTTGCCAGGCAGTTGTTTACATGAGCCGAACAAAGTTATGGATCCTGATCAATTGCATTTAAATCCAGAGAATAATCTTAGCCAGTATGGAACCCTTTGATTCAATCCCATCTTCCCCAGATGTTGTCCAGTTTTGTGTACCATGACCTTACAAAGCTATCCAATATGTCCTTGTACTGCTGAATCACATAAAAGCTTCCAGAGTAATGATTTAAGTGTCAAGGGTTTTTTTTTAAACTTCAAACAACAAGGTAGAGCTGCCATAGTTACTCAGCCTAAGATACAATATTATAGGTATATGAAGGAATCTTTGATTTATAAAGTTCACATTGCTCTGTTCATGAAGAAATCAATTGTTCACAGTGGAACATACTGGAATACATCATCTTTTTTCTTGCTATTCACTTATGTCTTGGTATTTTTAAGGAACTTAAAAAAATTCCTGAGAAAAATGGGCCTAAATTTTGTTCTTTGCTCCACAACACACTTACACAGAAGTTTTCTGGTTTCCCTTAGGTTTGGGTAAAAAAAAAAAAAAAAGTCTTTATAATAGCAACAGCTGCAGTGTCAGGAACATAAAAGGGCATGGACTACTCAAACTGCAAAAGATATAATATAGGTGAATACAAAATCAACCCTGTTGATTACATTCTCAGCTATTTCACCACACATTTATCATCATCAGAAAACAACAAAAGGAGCTGTCGAAAATAATAAAAGGCAATGTTATTTTGTGAGCTGTTCTCAGAGCCATACAGCTCTGGAAGAAATCCAAATAGTAACTAAATTGAATAACATTCTGCAATTCAAAGATTGTGATGGGAAATGGCAGGAGCTAATGAAATATAGTGCAAGTTTAACAAACACCATTTCAAGATGGGTTGTTATTGCACAAACAGCAGTAAAAACTCTTCATAGAGATGATGAGCAGACTATGACTGCAGTAACATACTATTGCAGGAAGATAACATTTTAATTAGCTGACTCTGCAATCCTGAGGGTTAGATTTAACATGTTGCTGAAAACTGCACCTCATGCAGGAGACTTCATCCCCTGCTTCTGAAGAGAGCAGGTCTGTGCTGTGTACCTTGGTGAGCAGCAAGTAGCCTATTTGTTGTAGTGGTTGCATCCTCTCTAATTTCTGCAATTCGGGCTGTTGGATTACAAACTGGCTACAGGCTCTTTTCATTATAACATAACTAGTCGCAGGACTTTTCTGGAGCACATTTAAACACAACTGCTTGTTAAAAATCATGATTTCTGAACTGGCTGCTAGAACCATCTTTGGCAAGCTTTGCTCCTGGCTGATTTTGTCTGCTCCCTGGAAGCTCCATGCTTAACTAGCAGGAGGCTCTTCTTCCCCCCAAACTACTTAGGCATGGACTCAGAAGTGTTTGCTCTCTGTCCCTTGTCCTCAAGTCCTCATGCTCTCTGGTATTCTGGCACTGCTGCTGACCAGAATGATTGCCAGGACCTTGCCAGCTCATTTGGATCATAGATGCCTTGAGCTGGACTTCCAGGCTTATGCTTTATAGAGTGAAAAATACAATATAGGCCTTAATCTCTGGGGGATCATCTTGAAACACCTGAAAGGCTCCTGAGTTTTGTAGAAAGTTATGTGCAACCAGCTGCAGAAAATTATTCCTTAAAGGTGTATGAAGCTGGGAACTGAGAATAATAAATTCACTAGTCAGCTCTGAATGTTGTCTAATTTTATAAAGCAATGATAGAATCCTCTTGTAGACCTTAGCATTCTGTTAATTATTTTTTATTTCTATCTTGAAAAACTCACTGGTGATAATTTGAAACTCGTGTCTAGAAAGGACAAATTTCAACAGTTTGCTGAGCAGAAATGAGCAGAACCTGCCCTCATCATTTTTGGCAGGATGCTATTGTGAAGTATATGAGTAGTTGGTGCTTCAAAGAAAGGAGGAGGGCTGTTTTATTTAGAGGTGTCACAAAGCAGCTCACTACGAGGATTAAACTGATTTTTTTTAACCTTGGAAAACATGTAAAATATATGAAATGAAACCAGATTGTGCTGTTCACAGTTGTCTCTGTTCTACATATGCCTGGTGCTCTGATGCATGCTAGAACATCAAAGTAGTGTTTCTCTCTTTGACACAGAACAAACAGAACCACTTCTACTCTGAGTCATCAGACAGATGTTGCTTTAGTGACAACATGCTACATACACACTAACTACAGCACATGTGGGCTGTCTTCTCTGACATCTACACAAAGTTGAAGTACATTTGCTCCAATAAGACAGTAAAGAAAGTAGGCACCAGCAGGGAAGACCATTTGAAGCACAGAGGAAGACTAATGATTTATTTGTTATCCTCCCTTTTCACTGTGACCTAAACAAGATACTAATTAAAAGATAGAAAAACTCAGCTGGCAAATAAAATGGATTTATCTTTGTTTTAGGTGACTAGAGGTTAGATGGTTATAGGTGGAGGACGATGATCAAATTTAGATTAAAAAAGTTATTTCATTTCCTAAACTTGAACTGGAGTATGTTAGGCACCCAAACTGAAACAGCAAGTTAGGCAGTACCTACACAGGTGATCTGACCAGTTGTGAAATCTGTGGCTGCAGAGGGGAGAGGGGAGATCTGGAGCACTCTTGTGACCTTACTGTCTAAAATCTGCACAAGAGTGGATCTGAGGGTGGAACTCTGAAATTTCCTTTGTGATTCTCATGGAAAGGACATGACACAGAGCTGTTAATGACTATACACATAGGAGGGACTAAAGAGAGAGCTCTAAGGCTGACGCAGGCTTATTCACTCCTACAACCTCACTTTCCTCTTTAGAAATCAAAACAAGAAAATGGGTAACATTCTTAATCTCTCTGAGTCTAGTTCTCCTTTGGGCTTAATCTCATTTATATCAGAGCAACGTTGGCTCCTACATTAGTTTCAGATGAGATTGGCAGTATATTCTGCTTTGAATTCCTTTCCAGTAGTTGTGAAGAGGAGGGGAAAACAATCCTCAAAGGCTTCTTCTCTACAAATGCTAACCATAAGAATGCCATCTAACCAAATTGGTTCATCTCTATAATTTCTTAAAGGAGTATGGTATAAGTATGGAGTAGGTGTAAATCTCTAACATTTCACACTCACGATTCACCCAGATGATGTTTACTTTTCACGCAATATAAATGAGTCTAAATAGCTCCCAAAGCTGTAATGCCTCAGAAAACCAGGCTCTCTGCTATAGTGATTAACAATGACTGTGCTTAGTTGTTTGCTCGAGTACTGCCAAATTTCTTTACTGTCCTTTGTCCAATAAATAATCCTTCACAATCCTGTGTCAGTTATAACATTATCGTTTCTGAGTCTTGCCAGGGTGGGTGGATCCTGTTAGTTGATCAAATATGATTAATTCCCAGTAATCTTAATTTAGGTAAGAAAAATATAGATATAAGATATGAAAGACTATCTAGAATAAAGATGTCATGTCCAGAACACAGGAAAAGAGCTGAATTACCATACCTATACTTGTAATTATGCATGTGGATACTCACTGTCTTAAAGTACTCTGAAGTTCCTGGTGTGTTTAACATTAGCAAAACTTAAATCTTATTTTTACTGCTATATCATGTTTGCACATAATTTCTTCAAGCGTTTTCATGTATTAGGACAACTACCAGCAAGGCTGTGTAGACTGGAAGCAGTTAGTCTTGCTAAACCAGTCTTGTCAAATCACACGTCATAAAAACATTATGGTCAAATCTAAATGGTGAGTAAAGATGATTGGGTCTAACTCAAGGTCTTAGCAATACAGCTGACAGAATTGCAGCCCTCTGAAAGTCTGCTGTGCATGGTGCTTGACTCTTCTGCTGGAGTTATTTTGATAGGTTGCCAGTGCTTTGTGGATATGAAAGCAATGTAAAACATGCTGCTATGATGAGCTACTGTTAGTGACATAGTCCAGGAGTGTGCTAGTTCCTAATTATTGTGTTTTCCCCTGTGAATTTCTGATGTATGAAATATTGGAGGGAAAAGCAGTTGGGCTTTCATTTGTTAACCACTGCAGAGCCCTGGTTGGTCTACTCTGTCCCCTGTGGATATGACAATGGTTCAAGCAACTGCAAACCTCCACACGCATCCATGCTGTCATGAAGACCTGCACCACATGACTCTACAGGGGCATTTCCCCTCAAGTGCTTATACTATAGAATAGCATTGAAAACACCATAAATCTATCCTATGCTACATAAATAAAAATAGAGCTGTCAAAACATTTTGAACATTTATCTTTATAATTAAAAAAACCACCTTAATAGAAATTTCTCTCAAATTTGTCTTTCCCCAAACAAAGAAAAAACATTACTGTTGAGTTTTTTCCTGTCTACTCTTATTCAGAAGCAAAGAATGATGGTGGAAGAGGGTGAGGTAGAGAAAAAAATGAGAGAAGTTACTGTGCAAGAAATGTTAAAATTCTCTTTTAAAAAGCTTGTGAAAAAGTCAACTAATCAAACTCTTCACTTTTCAAAAAAAGGATAGTTTTATTATTATTGTTCACAGAATTTCCCCACTCTTCTAAAGAAGCTGATTAAGCCTTATACATTATCTCAGCATAGTTTTTCACCAAGTCACAAGGTGTCCTCCACTGATTTCTGTTAATTATACATTTAACAAGATTAAATTGTTCTTACTAAGAGCATATAGCTAAATATGTCAATTCCATGCTTTCCCCAGGTCTTATCATCAGCCTGCCCTCTAGGAAAACCACCTGCTAAAAAAGCAGTGTGTTTCATATTAACCTGGGAATGGTTGAAATCTGGTGGATAGAAGCATCTGGTGGATCTGGAGTATAGAAGGGGGATTTAAGAGAGGACTTCCTTTATGCTCAGCAATTGCTTTGCTCCTCAGCATCAGGAAGTTGAAGACTATAAATGAAAGTGAAGGTCTGAGGTGCCTTGAAGTGCTTAGCCTTGGCAAAGCGTTTAGCTGCTTCCACACATAGGGAAGGAGCATAAGCCATATTACTCTTCAGGTATGTGGTTGGGAAGGTACAATATTTGTAAATTATCTGTTGGATTTCTCCAGAGACCTCTGTATAGAGATATATGGAACAGTCATTCTGGATGGTTGTTTAGCTGAATGATATCTCCAACAGTGGTGAATCATGTCTGTCTGAAGAAACATGTATGCATATAAGTCTTATTTTTCACAGCAATAAGAGTAGATTTCTTTCATTCTTGGTGATGGGGATACATCAGCTGTTGTATATGCTATTTGGAAACAAAACGAGGAGAAACAAGCACACTAAGGATTAGATTGCTTCTCTCTTAAGGAACAACCCATAGAGCTTCAGAAGGAAGATGCCAATAGAGGATTTCAGAGGTTATTCATTAGACCTGTAGAATTAAATAGAAAAAATAAATCCTTAGCACAGATGTAACATGTCCTCTCTGTATTGGGTAAGGACTCATATTTTTCTCCTCCTTTTTCTGGGGACACAGAAGGCTACAAGTGAATTTTGCTTGGACTTTCTTGCACCCTGGGGAGATGCAGAGAAGGAAGAAAGAGCTCAGGGACCCCAGGAATGCACAAGTCTAGTAGTCTTGTAATGCTGATGGAGCAGCTGCTCCAGTATATTACTATATGTGTGTGTCTGTTACTAATAAGGACATAATTTAGTAGAAAAAAATTGATAACTTCATCAGTGAATGTTTTCTATCTGTTGCTGTTAGAAGCAAATAAAATAGCACTGAAACTTAGCTGTCTGTTATACAGATTAGCCATCTAGCATTCTCCTTTTTCCCATATGTGTCTCATATATTTCTCTTGTTGCTGGCAGTGTGGCATATAAAGTAACAAGGAGGTGTGCTACAGAATTTGTTTGTTGGCCACCTCTCCAGTAGAACATAATAAGCATAACAAAGACAGCAGTACATGACACACAGCTTTCGGCATGCTGTTGTGTTGATCCAGCATCTGTCAGTTTCTGAGAAATTAAAGCCAAGCACCAAAATTTGAATTGGGGCTCAGAATTACAGCGAAAGACACGAGTTAGGGTCTCGTGCTCAGCAGGGGTCATGCTCCACAGCAGATGTACCAGAGGGAAAAGAAAACAGATGTAAGTATGGAGAGACTGAAGTCCCTGCACAGCAAAGCTGCTCCACATTTCTGGTGTTATGTGGTGTTATATATGGTATTAGAAGAACGTTATGGTGAGGTGTTGTAGTTCAGTTGTTATTAGTAAGTGTCATTGTGTGCTGATTGCAAGCTCTCAAGTGTTCAGAAGGGGGAATCAAGGATAACAAATGGGGAAAAACAATACACAGGAGTCTAATATCCTTAAGAGGATAAATTATCTTTTCCTTGAGAAAGCAGAAAATGTTAATGGTTAAGTGTGCCAAGACATTTTCTAATAGAAGTAAATAAAGATGTAAAAGATCATTCTGGTCCTTTTAGGTGTAATTATACTGTGTCACTTGTTTCTTACTGCTCTGTGCAATCCTGGCATGATAAACTGATTGACTCAGTGTAGAATATTCTGGTGGGTTTATGGCTGGTGGATCAGGAGAAAAGCTATTTTTGGTTTGAAGAAGAGTTGAAATGGAACAGGAATGAGCTGTGTGTGCCTTTTGGGAGTCCCCCTGGGAGTTACTTGGCTTGTTGTTGTGCATGAGTCCATATGTGCATTTAGTACAGATTGTTACTGAAGTGCTTCTGAGGATCTAGACCTGTGCTGGGCTGCCACGAAGCTGCAGCCAGCTGACTGCCAACTATTTGAAGAATTCTGGATATTCTGGATGTGATAAATAGCTTCTATCAGGGCAGCCTTACTGTATACCCCACAGTGGCAGGTGCTTCGTAGGTCTCCCCACATACCAAGTAAAAGATCATGTTTTCAACAGCTTGAGTTTATGCTGAATTGGGTGGCTTTGTAACCCATCATCTGGTGGTTGCTTTGGGCACGTTTTGTCATGACCACAGAAACTCTACAAGCAGGCTTAGTGCAACTCACAACTGTAAAACAGTTACTTATTGGAGAAGATACACCAAGAAGAGTCAGGATCAACAGCCTCTCAGACTGAAAATGAGTTTGCTCATTGCTTGCTGTAAAACAGGATACCCTCTGCTGGGTAGGCATAGAGAGACTTGGCAGTTGTGCTTTGTCCAAACTATGTTGTGAGTCCTAGGCAGCTGGACCCCTGGGTAGAGGGGATTACAGGAGCCCCACAGGCCAGAGCTGCCCTAAGCCCAGGCTGCAAATATGGTGTTTGAAATGTGACAGCACATTTTAATCCTGGGCCCAGAGGTCAAATTGACTGTGCTATATTCATGAAGGTTTTAGTTTGTAATAGGCCTGTAACCTTCTGGGTGGTTGGTGCAGCATATCAAGATGATTTATTAAGTGTAAATTAAAGCATTAGCTTTACTAGTATAAAAAACCCAAATAATTGTATCCTAAAAGGAGCAAAGTGACAGTTTGGGAGACATGTCATACTCCTACTTGAGCAAGAAGATGAATTCTTATGTGTCTGCCATAAAATGACAGCAATCTGGTGTTAGCCATGGACATTTTGCGCAGGTTACTGGGAGCGAGATTTTCTCAGCTGATTTTTCAGTAGCTTAATAAGCATATTCCTCATCTTACCCCAGTGAAGCCATGGGGTAAGGCTTTGCTATGTCAAATATGGACATATGATGGAACACAGCCCAAAAACCAGCAAAACCTAAAGGTACTGTGAGATACAGATTTTAATGATATGGAGTGGGGTTTTCACTGAGTTTCCATCAGCTAAGCTGAATAATATTGTGTATTAGTTGCCAACAGTAATTTAACTCTGTTGTCAGTCTTCCTGTGTATGGGTAATGCAAAACCTTGTGCCTGTGGCAAGTACCATTGTGGAGCTTCTGAAAAAAGAGAGCAAGGAGCTGGTGGACAAGACAGAAGAGTTAAGGAAAGATGCAGAACAGTATAAATAGCATTTATGAAGCAGAAATTCTCCTAAAGAGGTTGCTAATGTTAGAAAACCTTTCTCCACTCTTAGAGGGATTGTACAAATGTTTGTACTAGTTGCTTGTCTGGTTTGATTCCTAAATGCTATTTAATGGTGTAGTCTGGGGACTAGAACCCTTATGTGTTGCATTTTTATCTGGAATGCTTTTCCAAAGATAAATTTATTTTGTGTCATAAGGAATTGCTCTAAGCAAGAGGAGCTCTGGAGTTCAGGTGCACACTCTGGAGCTGCTTTGCTCCCAGGGCAGTGGGAAGTAGCAGAGGTCAGGCTGGAGCACACCTGGTCTCTTCTGGAAATTTGTGTGATGATCATAACTCAGATTGAAAATTGCAAATAGTACTGCAGACCTTTTTTTCCTGAAGGAGTTGTGCAAATTATTTTTAAAGAATCATCAGTGTAAGCAGGGTCCATCTTGTTGCTAAAGTGAATGGTAAAATATCCAATGATTTCAAGAGGAAAACAGTTTTGCAGGACACAATCTGGTGATTCAGGTTTAATTGGGATCTTATTGTAATTTATTTAAGCATTTAAAAAAACCCAAACACAGAGGAAATAGAAAGAAAAAGAAGAATGAGGGATAGGGGGGGTTGCAATGTACTCAGCCGCATGCTGATAAGCAAGATAAATTCCCTCCTAAGAAAACTGGGCAAAATACATTCCTGCACCATCCAGCTAACAGTTGAGATGGATGGCTTTAAGTATGGTCCTGTGTCCTCTTCCCCATAGCCCTCCAGCTGCAGAGCTTTTTGGAGACAGGCTGTCACATACTGCAGTGAAAGAGCTAAGGTAAAAGGAGTATGAGGCTAACCAGACGTCCAAGAATGTTAGTTGGTGAGAGCAAGGCAAATCATAGTAACTTCTGGATAAGGCAGGGAATTAAAGTGTCAAGGCAGCATAAAAAAGCAGGAAAAAGGGCAGTGCTATCTTATGATCAGGTAGCTGCAGAGAAGGCAAAGTGCCTGACTCTGCAGAGCCCTTTGAGGGACACTCAGCAAGCGGTGGTGAAGAGACCTGTGGCCACTGGAAGAAGAGGGATGTTTTGGTAATTGGAATGATCTTTTCTGTTGCTTCAGTAGCACCTCCTCTCTTTCACAACATCCTGAATATCCAAAAAAATTTTTTTACTGTGAGAGTGACAGAGCACTGGAACAGGCTGCCTAGGGAGGTTGTGGAGTCTCCTTCACTGGAGACATTCAAAACCCACCTGGATGCATTCCTATGTGATGTTCTCTAGGTGACCCTGCTCTGGCAGGGGGGGTTGGACTAGATGATCTTTTAAGGTCCCTTCCAACCCCTAAGATTCTATGATTCTATGATTCTGAGGGTTGTATCAAAAAGAAAAATGTGAGTGGGAGGTAAGGAAATTTGAGGAAAATGCCAGTACTGCCTTGTAAGCTCAGTGAGCCAGCCCCTGGGTGATGCTGATGGTGGTCCAAACTACACTGAAGAGCTCTTGTCTCACACAACACTGATGAAGTAGGAGGCTTCATGGAACAACCCTTCCTTGGTGTGTCTAAGATACCTCCTCACATCATCTTCTTTCATTTCATGAAGCACACCAGGAATGCTGACTGTGTTAAACCATTCCTAAAACGATTAATGTGTGTTGAATCCAGTATACAATGTCTGTTCCTTCAGCTTGCAGCACAACCTGAAACCAAGTTGAATCACTGTGAAAATGTAGTATGACCCAAGTAGATAACTTTCAGGCTTGTGTAGAGGTTGCTTGTCTCACAGATACTGTGAACATTCAGAGGGCCTGCAACCCATTTGGAGATTCCCATAAGCATGGTTCTAGGCATGAGGTATTTCCCCTGTGAAATGCTAAAACCTGTGTTATTCAAATTAGGTCCTCATGGCAGGCTTTTAAATTCACATTTGAGCGCCCTACATACATGGAGGCCATCACCTGGCAAAACCAAATCTAAATAAGGTGCCCAAATCCAGATTTAGATGGCAAATTTTAGGTAATATTGAGTGAATTATCATCCTTAAAGCTTTAGATAATCATGAACCATGTACACAATAGTTCCATAAGCATGTTTAGACTTTCTTATTACCCAAATAATACCCAAGTGGCACCCTTCTACATTCATTTTATGTAACCATCTAGGAAGACTGCTTCTCCTTGCTTACCCGTAGCCTCATTTCTAAAATCACCAGTATGACACCACTACTTCAGAATGACACAACTCTTTGTATTAATGGTGATCCATGTAAAAGGCATTGTTACCAGAAGGGTAGATAATTATGTGTTTCAATGCTTTATGTCAACACAAATGAATACTCTTTGGCTACTGAACTGCTATTGAGTGTGCTTCATTAGTTTATGCAATGTTTATAAGATCACCACAAATACCAATTAGTATGGCTGATGAAGAGGACATTATCTGTGGAACAGTGTTTGCCACTCTTATTCACAATCCATAATGGTCTAATCAGTCAGACTGAAGTGCTGTGCCTAAAGGAGCAGATCCTGGTTCTGTTTCAATGGGTTTATATTGTTTTCAAAGAGAATTGCATGGCTCTATCACAGTTAATGAAGCTATACCAATTTACACTGGTTGAGGAATTGGTAAACGCTTTTCAGGAGAAATCAGTACTTTTAAAGTTTCTCTGCTGTCCTGTCACTGGATTAAAGTTTCAAGGCATGAGAATGGAAGCCATGAATATACAAGTTAAGGTCAGACATTGGCCAAAAAAGCAGATGTACAGTATTTGGCAATTTCACTCGTTCCTCGCCAAATATGATTTCCAGATGTACTCCCTTTGCTTTAATTCTTCCAAGAACTATTTGGAGAAGTTTTAAAAATATTTTATTGTCTTAGTTTTTATGATTTCACTTGATAAAAACAGTCCATCTTTACCAAGCATGCATTGTAATATCCAACTACATTGTGGCAAAGTGCTGCGGTTTTATTTTTATTGTGTTTTCTAAAATTAGTATAAACCATAGAAGCTGAAAAAGCCTTCCTGGGAAAGGGGGTGATAAAGATAAAAGAAAGCAGCATTTAGTTTTCTCCCCAACCAGTTCCAAATGTGCCACTGTGCCTATTACATCCCATAAACACCAGGGCAAAAGCACCAGCTGCTCATTACTCTCAGAGGAAATGCTATTTCCTCTCATTTTGGCACAAACTACCCCCCAAAAGGAAAACAGCCCTAGTGAGCTGCAGCTAAACACGAAGGCATTGTAATGGTGTTATATATAAACAATGTGATGCGATATGTCTCTCCTGACATCCAATCCCTATAAAAATATAAAATAAAAAGATGCACTAAACCAAAGGGCATAAAAGGTGTTTGTATTTGAAACTGTTTCTGGAAGCTTTTTCCACAAGCTCGACCATAACTGTAACTCATTGGGTGGCTGGGATAAAGACAGGCAGGGAACTAAGCACCCTTAATATGTTAATGCCACTCGGAGGTCTCCTGCTAATGCCAGTTAGAGTGCAAAATGTATTGAAAAAAATAAAATCAGCTGAAAAGGGAGCATGCTGCTTTACATTAAATGGGAGGCACAGTGAAACATCATTAATATTTGAGAGGTGCTTTGATTTAAGACACTCATTAGTGCTTTCCAACTATTAGAAAACAAACCAGAGGGAGAATCAGCACACTCTTCTGTGACTCCTGAGGATCTGAGCTGTTGCTAATCCAAACACCAGCCTAAAGCAGCTAGAATCCGTCCCACACCAGTATCATCTGTTTTTATTAGATAAAATAAAAAGGTAAAATTTCTAAGTTGTTTGTTAGTTAAGGACTACAGCTGCTGCCTTCTGCTTCCATAGTTCAATGCAATTCCCTACAACTATTTGCCATCACCACCTTTTTTTCCCAACTCGTACTGTTTGGGTGGACCTGAAGTACAGGTCTAGGAAAAAAAAAGAGAAAATCCAGTGGTTTCAGTGATGCCAGCTAGAGAATAGAAGAGATTGGTAGCTGTTAATGAAAGTGTAAAGAAGATAGGGTATATCATTAAATAGTCTTTCGCAGAACAATTTGTTTGTGGAATTGGAAGAAAAAGCAAAAATTGACTAAGGAGGTGAACAGAGAATGGGAAAGAAAGTTATCAACAAAGGCCAAAGATCAAATACAACTGAAATACATCTTGTTGTATTTGCATGACACTTAAATTATATTGTTCTAAGAAATCGATGGACATGAGAAAATAAACCTGAACTGAAATCAAAACAACACCTACAATGTTTCAATTCAAATTAAGAGGATGGACCAGTTTTTTGCAGTTTCAGTCATAGTTTGCTGCTAATAATCCAAGTAAACCATCTAAAAGACTGTGAAAACATAGCAGATGCCAGTAGGATTTAAATTAAAACACATTTAACTCAGAATGCAAATAGATCTGAGACCGTAAGGTTTCCCTAAAGCTCTGGCAAACATTTGGCTGGATTGATATTTTGGGCACTGATCTGCATAGCATCTGATTGCAAACTGAATATGAGCAATGCAGAAAGGCAGATTTTTACTGAAGAAAAAAAGTCTGCCTATTGCCTTCTGTGAGGCTGAGAGATGAGTTATAAAAAGCCTTATGGCACATTTCCTCTGTTCCAGTCATCGGGTGGAGCCTCCAGCCTGGGGGCACTCCATGGCAGAACGAGGGGTGTTCTTCAATGGCTCAATCTGCCAGTCTCATCCCTCAGAGAACCCCACCAAAGGCCCTAGGTCAGGCCAGTAGCTGATGTAAACCAGAATAATCCCAATTCCCCTCAGGCTTGAAGAAATACTCTGCCAAAAGACACATTAACTTTTGGCATGAGTGCTGCCAGAGAAACAGTGGAAAATTTCAGTATCTTACTAACTTTGTTATTCTTCTTCTCTTCCTCATATTCTTGTAGTTGCACCAGTGAAAGACTGTAATGAGCCCAATGCTTAATTTTTGAATAGCAATAGAGAGGTAGCTCCCATGCTTTGGTGGTCTTAAACGATGTGGGTTAAAATGTTGTTGGGAGTTGTTGTGTTACAGAACAAAAGTCTCTGCTGTCTTTTGAGGACAATGAGAATCAGCACATTGTAATGTCTTGCATAAATGTGAACTTCTGCCTGGTCAAAGTCCTTCAAATGGCATTTTCCATAAACATCTGGGCATCAGATTGATCCTGGTTTCCCTGACACCTTGCTGCTGCTCATCATAGCCTTAGATTAGATGGTAAGAAAATAACTTTGAAAAAATTCTTGTCCCTTATAATTAGAAATAGAATAATATAAAAATCTTATATTGCCTTGATGTTTATAGTGTGTTTATATTAGATAGACAATTGAATCTTTATTCACAGAAAATTACACTACTGGAGCTTAGCAACTGATTTTTCTGCTTATTGACTCTGAAAATGTGCTGAATTTTCATAAAAAATGATCTGTATAGAAATGATCTGCTTCTTTTATAACTGTTTAAGAATATTTAGCTTTAAAAATCAAAATAGATATGAAAGCAGGCTAAAAGACCGAAAATGTCATTGAAAAGAAGTCAGAATTTTATGCTTTTTTTGCAAAAATGAAAATGTAAAATATTTCAAGTAGAACAAATATTAGGTTTTGAGACTTCTATTAACAAGCTTGGACTAAAATCAGAGCCTGTATGCACTGCTAATTATCTACATACCATGTCTGGTGCAATTTGTGTCAAAAGCCAGTCAAACATCCAGCAACATTATGGTCTTATTGCCTAAGTGCACAAGACTAAAGCAGGGAGTTAAATTCTCCTGTCTGAGGAAAGCTGCTGTTCCTTGGTGCCGAAATCCACTGACATGGAAACACAGAGGCTTTCACTGCAGCTAATGGCAGTGTACCTATCCTGTGAGTAATTACCAGTCTCCAGTCTTTGGTGCTTCTCTGCTCATGAGACTAATGTTTATTCAGAACAATAAATATAAGGTCTATGACACTTTTAAAGTAATGTTCAGATGTGTCTGTGTAACCATGGATGAGTGGTGCTAGTAGTTTTATGCTTTAGTAAACATATTTGACTCCCTGAGTGCTCCAGGGACAGTAGTGGAGTGTGGCAGATGCTGGAGAAACAGTAATGATTTGCAATTTTGGATGAACTTGTGGTAATAGAGAATGTAATGACAAGGTAGAGGGATCAGCTTTCACCAGCTTCATTTTCTGCCTCATACAGAATATTAATGATTCATTTAGCATTGATCTGTACAGATTCTGAGTTCAGATTTGTACCTATAATCTAGGAGATTGGTTAATTCTTATATCCTCACGCTAAGTAAACCTTACCAGTGCTCACAGCTGTCCCTGTGTAGTTAATGACCCAGAATAAATTCCATTATAATTTCTGGATGGTGCAAAGGTTTTTCATGGTGAGGAGCTGAAACCGTGCCCACAACCAGCCATCAGCCCAGGTGTAAACTAGCAGTCTAGCCCCTAGGCCAAGTATCTTCCACAAGGTGTTGAACATTATCCATTACCAGACACTTTAAAAAGAGATTTAATGCATGCAGTCTCCTAGACACAGGGCTAGCTTTTCCCAGTCCTATGGAAACTTCATGCATGTGTTTATCAATATAAGATTCCCTGTCAAAGTCAACATTGCTAATCATAAATGTGCTTAGCTTGATTTTAAACATTTGCAGGTCCCAGAGCCAGGTTTTCAGTTTTGGCCAAGTGAGAAAAGTAATTTATTTCTCTCAGTGTGTGATGCTTTTGAAGATGTTGTTCTTCTGACTTGCTAAAAGAAAGTAGGTTTACTCAAAGTAAGCATTTCATCTGGTCTGAGCATTGATGTGTCAAACATAGTGTGCTGGGAGATATTAATTTTTACTTGATTTCTTTCTCACAGGTGAACAGGGACATTTTTGCAGGAGGCTATTTAATGCACTTTCGAGTCACAAATAGAAGGATTGTTTTGTTATTTGAAATTGTAGATGCTTAACAATCACACACAATAAAGTAAGGAAATGACTATGGCTTTTGGGAAACAGGTTTCTAACGAGTAAGCATAAACCTGGTACTGATAGAATGGAAGAAAAATCTGTATTTAATCAATTTGATCAAATGTAACCTTTACAAAATTGAGCTTTGCCTGCATAAGTCATGCATGCACCTGCTGTGCAAAAGGAGGAAATCTTCTGTATCTAGGAGACTACAGCCAGCTAATCAACTTTAACAGTATATTATTTTCCTGTTTTAAATTTTTTTTCCTATCTAAATCCTAGGGACTGACTAACAAGAACACAGAGTACCTGTGGTGCCTTTTGATTTACAAGTTTCTAGGTTCAGTCCATGACTTAAAATTTATCTTGTTCATAACTGCATGAGCAATGTGGAATTTAGAGTAGCTATCACAAAGGTGTAATAGAAGAAGTAGCTGAAATTTTCACTTTAGTGATAGGATTAAAACAAAATAAATATCAAAATGGTGAATATCAAATAGCAAAATGAATTATAAGCATGTTTCCTTTTGTTCCAGGAAAAAATAGGCCTCTTCAGGTGCTAGAGCTGTCCTTGGGGCCAGGTTTAGATATCAAATTCATCCTGTGTAGCACCCGACTGCAGCAGGAACTGCTGGTGTCAGTGGCACCATCTGTAGAGCAAGAAGTTACTCAGTGTGATCAGAGATGTAGAAAGTGGCTCTTCATTATTTCAAAATGTTTTCCCACCTGGAGTTGCTATCATAGGTACTTTAGTTGAAGATTGTGCCTGGTTTTCCTATCTGAACTGGGAAATCTTCAGGCCTTGTGTTATAATGCAGATACACAAGGCCAGCAGTTCCATAGCAGCTGTTGAAGCCATGTGTAGTGCCTAAAATGACGACTTCAGTCAGCAGCATTCTCTTACTATACCCAGAAACTAGGGATTTCTAGAACAAGCTAAATAAGAGGCTCAAAAGTAGACAGAGTTAATCCCCACTTTTAATGAAATGCTGAAGTTAAACACTATGTTCAATGTTTTTCAGAATAATTCAATTGAAAATACATACCAACCCTTAAATGAAACTGAGGATAGCAGAGGAAGAGGAGATTAATTTTTATTCTAGGATCTCTTAAAAGAAAAAAATTGTTTAGGCAGCTCCAAGTTACACAGGTAACTTGGTTAGTATGAATAGCCAC
This sequence comes from Chaetura pelagica, assembly GCF_000747805.2. NCBI lineage: Eukaryota > Metazoa > Chordata > Aves > Apodiformes > Apodidae > Chaetura > Chaetura pelagica. Next base: position 5,282,341 of record NW_009953929.1, on the reverse strand, counting down.
AGGTGGAGAGTCAGCAAGCAACTTCAAGAAGTGTGGATAAGTTTGTTTTACCATGGGATTACAGAGAGAAAGGAGAGTAACTCCTGTAACAGTGTCTCTCACTGGAGAATTCCCTTTGACTCTTTGGGCTAGTTTTGCTAGCAGTGTAGACAGATCTTTTTCTTTTGTTCCTCATGGAACAGCCCCCAAGCAATTAAATGAAAGCACTTTCAGTTACTGTTTCCTAATTCACCTGAGTGTCATTATTTTTCATGTAATGTTCATGTCCTTCACTGGCTTATGAATATATCCTGTAGTGCTTTTAAAAAAAAAAAAAAAGTGGATAAATTTCTCTATTTGATCTATCTAAGTGGTAAATGATGGTTGATGTGATAAAAGTGGATTTCTGATTTATCTAAGTTTACCTTTAGATTCCCTGCTGCAGTTATTGCCTCCATCCCCCTGCTTAGGAGATTCCAAGCAATACACGGTGGAAAAAAAAAGGGAAAAAAAGAACAGGACAGACCTTTTTTGACTCACATTAATTTGTCACTCTTCTAGTAAAAGACAGAACCTGAAGACTTTGATGTGTGAACATATAATGAACCTTTTCTCCTACACTTTTCATGTTCCTAGGACTGCAAAGGACATGTAAAATAACAGAGCTACTCTGATATTTCAGAAGCAAGTGTCAACAGTATCTTATAGAAAATCTGTTCCCATGGGTTTTTAGAGAAAATAATCTGATCCAAAGACACATTCAAACTCCAAGTACTTATTCAGAATGAAACAATGTGTTCTTGGTTCATCATATGGGGAGTCTCTACTCAGTTTAAACCAGCATAAGTCATTAGAAGTTCAATATTGAAGCAAAACAGAACTAGCTTACAACAGTTTGATTTTCTTCTTGGGGACTTTTCTGTCTAAAAAGTCCTCAAAAATGTTTCAGAAGGCCTTGTAGTTCAAATATTAAATATATATATACAAATAGCAGGATTAGTGTATGGAACAGTTTGGTTTTGCATGGTAAGTCCTTCCTTCTCTACTTCCTCCCCAGCTGTTTTCACAATATTTGGGAAATAACAGGTGCTTGAGCTTTTTCAAGGCTTTTTTTTTTTTTTTTTTTTTTTTTCTTCCTCATGTGAAACCAGACACAATGCTTGTGGGGTTTCTTGTTCTTTTTCTTTTCTTTTTTTTTTTAATCTATTTGTTTGTTTTTTCTCCATTCACAAACAGAACCAGTCTTAAAGCCACTGTCTGCCATGAATAAATCAAAGAAAAAATAAGAAAATTCCTCTGGGCCTACAGCAACCTCCTGTTGTTTATTTCCTTCATGCCAAAAATAGATATACCATTAATATATTGTATATCATTAATAACCTTGGCACAAAGTGATGAGAGCTATAGTTAAGCAATAGAAAAATGAGATATACTGTAGACTGATCTGATTGCTCTCAAAGTCAGGGATTGAGGAGCCAATTCACAGACTGTGTGGAAAAGTAGGGCTGATGTTGAAGGGGAAAAAGTTTGTCAGTGAAGTCTCACTGAAATGAGTTATTCTTACTTCAGTTACATAGTAGAGATGAATCACAGTGCCACTTCCATGATTTTTTGTTTTAAGTCCCCATTTTCTTTTGTAGGCAAAGCTGCTGATAGTCACAGTAAGGCAAAGACATTTCCTAATAATGATGTTTGGTTAGTGTTTGGAGTCAGCGAGCACACGGTAGAGCAATGTGTGATCATTGTGCAACAGCTGGAACTTGTCTTGCTGTTGCTTCCTCATGAGTGCCACCAAAATGACCATGTTCACAAAACCAGCCCCTAGTGTCTGTGTCATGTTGTGGAGATAGGGCAACTGGCTGAAAATGAGAGCTTGCTTGACTTTCCAGCACAATATTTCTCTATTAAAAAACTGTCTTCCATAAACCCGGGGTTTTTTAAATGGGACAGCTTTGGTTTTCCACTTTAACTTTTGTACGTGTGTGCAAGCTCACTGGAGCTGGGCAAAGGAACCTGGAGGCTCCTCCAGCCTCTTGCCTGGGAACCCAGACCAGGGCTCCTACTGTGGTTGTAGCTCTTTTGCCTTTCAGTTTGGTGATTTGGTAGAATTACTTATTATCCCATAACCCTATATTATTAGACCAAAGCATCAGTATTTCAGAGTTTTTCATAGTATTCTACTAGTTTCAGAATTTTGACATTTCATTTTTCATCTATCTTCAAATTAAAAGTTGTAGTGCCCACTGGAACAGGAATTCTGGGAGTAAACCAGAACAGATCCAGAGGTGGTATTACAGCCTGTCTATGCTTTTAAAAAAGTGAGATGTTTGCCATTCACTGCGCTAATTAAAGCTTTTTCATTAGTGCATGCTAGATTCAACATTATTGCTATCATTGCTTGGCATTGTAGTAAAGGGTGTGTTATTGCTGATAACTGATTTATGGTTCATAAAAACAGTTAAGATTTCCTGATCCTGAAGCCCAACTTTAGAAATTAATCTAATTTAATTTGAAAAGATGGGTACTTTTGAGGTAGAAAAATTCTGAAATCCTTACTAAGTTTAATTTTTAAAAGATAATGTGGTTTTCTCATTCATCTGTCCTTTAAGAGTATTTTGGTGATGTGTATGAGTATCATGAGGAAGGATAGGAATAACATGATAAAATTCACAGGGTTATTTGAGTAAATGTTTAGGCCACACATGGTATTGCAGAAAGGATAAAATGCTAAGCAGACACTTTAAAGCACCAGCTAATGTATGACTGCATACAACATCTGTATACATTTTAGATGTCATCCTTGGTACACAGCAATTTGTGGAACAAGCAGATCAAGGCATTTGCAGCAGCATTTTTTGAAAAGACAATTCCCTGGAATAATCTGACAGTGTTTTACACCATCGTTTGAAATTATGTTTCAGTAATGTCAGTTTGTACTTCAATTTTGAAAATGTTATTTATTAATTTAGTGTAATTATTGCATACAGTGATCCAGCTTTACTTTGAAGTGAAAATTAAAAAAATCCTATTTGGCTTATATTTTTAAAAGCTTTTTTTTTTGTCAATATGGATACTTTTTTCATGTTTTCACTCTGGCTGCACTGATATGATGAGGTAAAAAGCTCATTTCTTTCCAAATGAATATGTAATGATGCTAGTACTAAAACAGTTAACTGAATAACTGATATTTACAAAAATCTTCAAATGTAATGACTTCAAGTTCTTTGTTGAATATTCATTAAATATCCTTTTCTCATAGGGCTTATAAATCTTCTGAAATGCAATACATACACACTTTAAAATTTGACAGAAAATACTCATATTTCTAGGATAAAGGGTTTTTTTCTTCTTTAAGCACTCTCTCAAATCATATATAATCAGGAACATTGGCAACACTGCTGCTCAGAGAAGGACAGAGTGAACATCAAGAAATCCAAATGAATTCAATCCCATTAAATGTAATGGTGTGGTAAATCTCACTATACCATCTGCTGTAGAAGGCTGAGACACTATTGGAATTCCACATCTTATTTACATAGCAGATAAGAATGTGTTGGGAGATTTATATGGCAAATGAATACCCTGAGACAAAACTAAGTTTCTAGGCTGTTCACATCTGGGGAACATCTACATCTGTAGAGCATTATACAAAAACTACTGTAAGTTAGCCTTTCTGTGAAAGACCCTGCCACTTCATTCCAACACTGCCCATTAAAGAAAGAAATAACACAAAATGATGAAAAAGTTCCTGAAAACGCTGGTGAGAGCCAAGCTACTTCATCAAAAGAAAACATAACCTCCCCTAAATTAGTACATATTTCTGAAGGAATTAGCATGCAACATAGTAGCAGATAGGTTGTATCCTATCTAAAACATCTGTGCTGTGAGTTCAGAAATCACCCTGTGGCAAAACATTAAGGAGAATATGCCACAGATTTATTTTTGCCCTCTCCTGAACATTTAGATTGACACTCTCCATTTTAACTAGATTCACAACTTTCATTGACTTAATACAGAAACAGAGCTGCTCTTCAGCCCAACTTTAAACCAGAGGGTGTCAAAGGTGAATCTTGCACAGTGTATGACCTATAGAGGAACAAAACACTGCACAGTAGCCTCCACCTGATGTGCTCATCTTATCATTATTTTTAATAAATGCTGAGCTTGCTTGGGAAGGGCCTGTCCTTTCTGCACATTGATTATAAAACCCACCACTTGTCAATTTGGTTAAATATTAAAGTTTTAATACATCAAAAGTGCATAGGGGAGCTGACCTGGACTAAGAAAGCATTTTATGCAGGAATATTAATGGAATTCTTCTGCAGCTGCCTCATGTACTTCAGATTGGAAACCTCTGAACCAAAGCCAATTGACAGTAACATATTTGGAAAGGAAGATGCTTTTAAATTACCTCCTTTCCATTTAATCAGACAAGCAACCTCTGAATCCCAAGCTGTAGGTGAATGTTTAAGAGAACATTCTTTATATAGTTAGCTGAACCATGCCCAAGAGCGCCCACTGACAGCTTTCCTATTACCAGAAGGACAATGAATCATATGAACTTTGCTGACACACATGCTATAATAATTGTTACATTTTCTTTTAGACTATATCCTTGGGCTCACTTTTGGCCTCACCTTAAAGGTGACAGCTTGTAAGCTACATAACCTAGCCTGCCACTAAATCATCAATAACAGTTCATAAAATATCCTGTAATAATTTAGCAGTGCATTGGTACTGATCCTAATGGAATCAGACATCAGCAGCTATGCTATTTCCTCCACAGATTCTGGATACTTCTATTGAACATTTGTTAAAACAGTTGTTCATCTACAGTCTACATATTCCTGCCAAGCTTCATGGAAATGTTTCTTTTCATTATTTTTTAATGTCAATTCTCAATAGAAGTTTGTCTTTTCCATTTGGAAATCATTAGGATGCTATACAGATATCTTTGTGTCATAAAGCATCTATAGTTATGTACATTAAAGCAGACACATTTGCATTCCCTTCAGGTTAATGGCCAAATTTTCACAACAGCTTTCGAAGTAGGAGGACTGAAAAAAGAAAAAGCTCTTCATTTTTCTGTATTACAGCTCTATTAATTAAGTCTTTTGTTTTCAAAAGCATATCTTAGGCAATCCACATTCATGCCCACTTGAAATTTCTCCACTGAATGGTCTAAAATAGATTTCTGGGAAGTACTGGCACATTTTGGTTGTTAATGCAATACTAATATTAGTAATTGTTATTAATGATATGGATACTGTTCTAGTGGAACAGCTTCTGTTAAAAATATAATCTTATTGAAACAATATGGTAATTACATTTCCTTAATAATGGTAAACATTTATCAGTAGAACTGGTTACAGTAATTTTATCAGAGTAGATATTTACAGCAGATTTTAGCCAGGGTTTGCTAGGTGTTGCCCCTATTATCCTGTATTCCCTTCTGCTTTTTTTCAGTTTGGCAGAGCCTTGGTGCAGGGGATTGGGGGGGAGAGGTTGGTGGCATTGCCTGCAGGAATCCCCATGCCCCTGCTGAA
>NW_009953929.1:5232104-5276230 GCF_000747805.2 Chaetura pelagica | reverse complement strand
TGAACCTGGCACATGGAGGTGAGAATATCTGTGCAGATCCTGGCAGGCTGTGGGCTCAGATGTAGGGAATGCCCTGAGCCCACCCTGCCTGTCTCATCTGGGTGTCCCAAGGAAGGTCAGATGCCACACATAGAGATGCAGGTATGACAGCCCTATCAGGGTATTTAGAGTATGAAGGACTGTCATCAAAGCTAGCAAAGGAGACATGAAAGTTGGCTTACCAGTTGGGTGCTGCTGGCTGAGTTAGGCCAGGGCTAAGCTCCTCCAGGACAGCCCTGACTCTCTCAGCCTGTCTCCATAGCAGAGGTGCTCCAGCCCTTTGATCATCAATTATTTCCTCACCTTTCTCCTTGTGCTAACTTACTGAATCTCATATTTGAACAAATTCATGTATAAATAAATACATGTAAAAGTGTGCATGAAAAAGTAGGCATCATGGTAACTTGACTGTGCCCTCTTTATTCTAACCCTTACTATCAGCTTTTTTTTGGTCACTTTTTCCTTATGCTTTTTACTTTTGTTATTTCAGACTTGCATCTTGTCCTGTTTACTGTCTGAGGGCATGAAACACAAGATTGATTTGGCAATTTTGTTTGAATAAAAGTAGAAGATTCTCATGCAATTGTAGTTCTTTTATTCACCTGAGTAACTGCTTATTTTCTTGCCCAAAATTAAGATAAATGGTTGAGTTGTCTTCTCTTGAGAACGTGCTAAATCCCAATGAATCACAGCTGGGAAACACAGGAGTTACAAAGCCTCTCCCAGACACAGCTCCTGTTATTCCCACTGAGGTGGTATTTCACTGCCATTATGGACAGGGGTTGCAAAAATCACTTAAGCATATATAGTCTGCTTTATTTCTAAGACATGAATATTTTTTCTCTCTCTCTTCTCTTTTTTTTTTTTTTTTAAATAAGAATGCAAATCCATTTAACAATCTTATCTTTTCCTGTCTATGGAATGATACCTAGGATAAATATAATGTTCTTTTTGATGGAGGTTGTTCTGAACTCTCCATCACAGATTGAATATTTCAATGTGTTGTGGTAATACCTGATATCTTTCTATTTCACATATTTTCTGATATTTTGATAACATTCCATTTATACAACTGCAATACTTTCTCAAACATCAATAAATATTTACTTTGCAGGAGAAAACCTGACTTTGTAGCTTTTAGTTCCTCTAATGAAAACTGATTAAATAATTAGGTTACATAACTTACAATTCAAAGACAGACACTTCTACTTGCAAATACTTGGTGTCCCCCAGATCTGAAAATATCAAATGACTTTTGGCAATTAAGATGATATACATTAAACATGCAGTTTATTTTATGACACTTCAGTCACCAGCATAAGCCATAAGTTGAGCACACAGTATTTAAGAAGTCCAACACAATCACAGAAATAGCACAGAGTACCTCTGAGTCCACTGAAGAGTCTGTGTAAAGACCTTACTGTAAGGGAGGAAGAGAAGCAGACAAACAACAAACCTTTTATTCAGTAACAATATATACTTTCTACATCTTTCTTATTCTGATTTAGATTGCAGTTAGTTATGTAATAGTTTTGCAAAAAAATTTGTCACACTTGTGTCTTAACTGCCTATTATAATAAAGACCTTAAATGCTGGCTGACTTCTGGCTGGTCACTATGGAAAATACACTGAAATGAAAATTATTTTTTATCTGTACAGTCAGGAAATAATGGTGAGTTGTCACAATACTGAAGTTCCCCCTCAAAAATGTCAGAAAATGTGGGTATAAAAATGTATTATGCTTTCCAAACAGATTTTTGACTTTGTCTTTTCTCACAGCACTGGAAAAAAATTACAGAAAGTTCTTTGATAAGACTGTGTGCAAAGCAGTGAACCATAACTCAAACGTAGAGTGAACTGGAATCCAGGATGTGTGCAAGCTGTATTCATTCATACATTTTATTTATCATTTTTGTACTTCTAATATGCATCTCTACATGCAAACCTATACTTTTTGTTCCAAGTCAGCTAGAGAATGGCCTGTTTTTATGATCATTCCCACCCATCTGGAGTCAAGGAAATAACATGAAAAATGCTATTTTCTATCTTTGTGGTTGAAAAATATGTCATAGAGTCCTGCTCTCTCAGACTTGCCCTTTCAGAATGAAAGGAAGTTGGGTGGCCAGCTGTGGGTGGTGCAGGTGGTCATGGACTGCTGCTGAAGTACAGCATTTATAGCTCTATCCATGCCACAGGTGTGGGTGGCTATTTTTTTTAAGAGAAAAATAGCATCACCCTTTTCTGTAAGACAGACTGAATACTTGGAAGCATTCTGTAGCTACTCCAATTGCTAGAGGTGGCTAGAGATGCCTGCCAGTCAAAGAAGCTGTCAGAGTGTAGAACGACAAACAATCCTATTCTCCTCTGGAATTACTTCAGGTTGAAAAACTAAGCTTTTAAATAGAATATATAAATTCTCCCAAGTTGACATTGAACATCATCTTGCTTCTGAAAATAAACAAAAGACCCCTTCTCTCATACAGAACAGAAGCAGCTGCTTTCGTCTTCTTTGTAGTCTCTATACCCCTGTGAGGAGGATGATGTTGGCTCAGAAACACCAGTGTAGATTAATAAAAATGTGTTCCACCATGTGGAATATTTTTCTTTAGTTATTATACTGCACACTTTCAAACGTTTTGAATGCTTATGAAAAATACGACCTGTTTACCTAGCCAAGAAGCACAAAACTCCTTCTTACTGACTGGGAGGTGTCAGCAGTAAGCATGTTAATACACATACAGTGTTCTTCCTATGGCATTCTGACATTAACTACCCTGGGAAAAATCCTAGGGTATTCCTAGTGAAATGGCACAAAATAAATCTAGTTTTTAATAGAAGCTTAGATCTCTCCAGAGCCCTTTTTTTCATCTTGAGTTTTTAGCCATGCAGGATGGAGCCCATTAAACAGAAGAGCAGTGAAACAATATTGCAGAACAGCTCATGTTTACACATTAATGAGAAGTTCTGATACGAAAATGGACATTTCTTGCAGGGTGGAATCTTTTCATTCTTGGTTTTGGTGGAGGGAAGACAGCAGAAAAGGAGGAAGGGCAATTCTTTAATTGTTAGTGCAGGTTTTAAACTGACAAGCCTCAAAGGCAGAATACTGACTCTTTGATCTTAAAAGGGTTGTAAACGGATGGTCTCACTTGTGTTTATTCAAATATTTGCAGGTAAATGCTGATAATATACACTGAGTCAAAGCTGCAGAATTTAGCATAAGTGATTTGCATATCAAGAGCCTCAAAATAAATACCAATTCAGAGATCTTAAATGTTGTCAAAAACTAATCATGACTTGAAATTAACTTGGGGCTTGCCTACCCATAGAAGTCTGTGCTCAGGAAACTGAAGTGTTCTTTGGCAACCAACAGTCTAACCGACGTTCTTAATCCCCACCAAGAGGTCTGTGTAACAGTTGTAGGCTTCTGCAGTCACATACCTGGGGATTTGGGGCATAGTGAGAGCAAAAGGGCAACCTGGCAGGTCAGAGAAGAGCTGAGCTGATATGCTGCACACCCACAACACCAGACATTATCCACTGGAGACATCCTTTGGAGACAAGTCTGTAGCTGAGTCTAGTTAATAACTGAGAGAACTGCTTCTAGTAAGAGCTCTTGTAGAGGACTCACGTTTCTTTGTTTCTGGACAGAGTAATTAATTCTTAAATAACTGTATTCATGACAGGTTGTTTTACTATTTGTAATTAATTGTATTTCAAGTAAAGGTATAATGGTTTCTAAATTACTTGATTGTCTTAAAAATCTATTTTCAGCATCTGGTTCCTGCTAATTTATAGCTAATGACTTCTTGGCATAGCTTTGTGTCTGTTACTTGGCTGAAGGAATGTAGTTCCTGTTTGAGCATTGAATGACCTGTTTGGAAGTACAGATCCTTCACATTTCCTCTCCAACAGTCAACAAAATCATCTTTGTTTTGGAAATCTGTGTGTAAAAATGCTGATAAGCATTTATCAGATCAGATCACCCAAACTATCCAACCTAATATCATAAAATCAAAGTTTCTACCTCTCAATTCCCTTGAGGGAGTGTTTAGGGCATCAACGTATATAGAAGAGCACAGGAAATTTGATTTGTGTAAAAATTTGCAAACTGCTTCCTTTAGACTGACCTGGTATCTCCCTTTTCAGGTGTTTGTCACATAAAAGATCTAATTTTATGAACCCAGAGTTGCATGTCCAAACTTTAAGCTGGTGACATTACAGGCTATTCTTCAGAGAATAAAAGTGATATGTTACCAGTCAATGCAGAAACTTAGTAAATCATAGGTGAGTGTAGGTGTCAGTTATCTAGAACTTCATCTCCACTAAAAGTGTCTACTGGATCCAGATTTGAGTCTTGAGCTGAGATTTTCGTAAGAAACTAGGAATAGCAAAGTAAATTGACTACCTTTTTAAAGACCTCAGTCTTCTGTAGCATAACTGGGGTCCCTCTTTTTAGTTCTCATGTCCTAAGTTAAAGTCTGGTATTAGTACAGTCGTGTTAGGATGTAACTTTATTTAAAATTATTTAGAATAAGAGAAACTTTGAGTAAGAAGTAGGTTTTTCTTATTTCAGTAATTAGAAAAATAACTCTCATTGGACAGGATAGCAAAGCAATTTTTGAGAGTTTGTGGAAATTCTGATTGTTTTCTTCATTAGAAGGGAAGACTAAAGTCCTTTGGTTCTCTGGAAGGAAGGTCTGCCAGCACTGGGGAGAAGCCAGAGTGCTAACAGAAGCACTCAGCACTTACCTAACACCAGCCCTGCCCTCTGATGATGGTACTAAATTCTGACACTCAGAAAAACTTCTCTGCTGGTGTTACCATAGCTCCCTGAGCTCAGCACCTGCAATCCAGCTGCCTCCCCACTGTGATGACTCACTGACATTTCAACACTCTACTTTGTCCACCTTATTGACTCTCCAACTTCCTGCCTTATGGCTTTATTCTCTGGTTCTCTGCACACTTTTCCTGCTTCCCTTCTGCCTATTGTTTATTAGTCAGATGTCCACAGCTCATCTGGCTCTGAAATTTTCATTTGCCTTAAAGGATGTCTCACTGGTGCTTTTCTACTGCTCTGCCCATACCTTTCTTCCTCCCCAGCCCCTATCCACAGAACACACTTAGAGTGGTTTGGTTATCTGCATGTTACCCCAAGAAATTTGACTTGTAAACCAGAATAGTAATCAACCAACCAATAAGCAGTCACACTTGGTCACTAACAACAGTCAGTATAAACCTGTTGCTGTCTGAACATGGGTCTAATCTTACTGTTTCTTCAGTTATTCAGCCTTTATTTTAAACAAAGATGGTTTTAATTTTTTACTTTAAGTATATATATGATATAGTTTCCCCCCCCCCCCCCCAAATGAGTGCAATTTTCAAGTTCAGCTACTTTGTGTGCAGTTGGCCACTGTGTACAAAAAAGACCTTGTAAGTTGTTCTTTCTTAATTTGTACTGGGTTGTTGTTTTGGTTTGTTTTTTTGTTTGTGGTGTTGGTTTTTTTGTGGGTTTTGTTGTTTTTTTTTAATACATGTATGCAAATTTACTATGTTCTTCTTGCCAAACTTAAAGCACACTTTCAAAGTCTAAGTTAAAGCTGACCAAAACTTCCACACTGTAACCCCAAGCTATTTTACATTATGTCAAGTTCTGATCTTAAAGGAAAAAAAAAAAGTAAAAGTAGGTAGGTATATGATTTAAGTAAGGTCAGATTCTGGCTAGATATGTCTGCATGGTAGTTGAAAGGCTATTAGGTGTTACATGGACTTAACGGATATCACTGACAGTGATTAGATGTAGTGCAATAGCTTGTTCAGTAACTTGCTGATAAGGAAATGGAGACTTTTATGTGTCTAGAGAAGAATATGATCTTTTGACAGATTTATTTTACATATCATAGCGCTGTAAATTTTATTTCAGCTGCAGTCTGATCCTGTATTGCACCAAACTCCTGTAAAATGCCAAAAGTCTCAATTTCAGATGAATTAATAATTCTGAACACCTCCAGAAATTCTGTTCATGAGTCTTAATGACACCTCTTGGACTAAATACAAACATGAGAAGAATATGAGCAGCCAATTGCTGATGGTTCAGTCTCACTAAGTATTAGTGAATTTACAGTGTTCTGGACCTCAGAAGATTTAGTCCCATGTACTAAGTCTTGAGGGATTTCAACTACGAAATCTTAGGCTTTTGATCCTGCCGATACATGATTATCTTAAATACATAAGTAATTCAACTGACTTATCTGGAACTGCTCAAGCCCCTTAAGTTGATAGTATATTTGTAAGATCATGGCCTTACTGTGAGGGAGAAATACTTCTGTGGGGATTTCTTACTTCAGTTCAGGAGCTTTGTAATCATAAGTCCTTGTGAGTGAAACTAAGACTGTATTGCCAGGTTTATGGCATTGCTTCACTTTACAGTCACTGTCATAAAATCCAGATTAGTATTGTTCCATTGTGTTTATTTAACACATTCTTTCCTAAGACTGAGCTTGTGATAAGCCATTTTCTCTCTTTTTTCCATAACAGTTTTTGTTACATAACTTCCAAATTTTAATGCCTAATGTGATCTTTGAAAAGCTATAAACTTTTAACAGACTTTAAACATAAAGTGAGTGAATAAATTGCCAGGGAGTCTGTGGTTTGATCCCAGGAAATCCTGATTAATAGCCTTTAGTTTTTTTCAGACCACCCTGAATACATCATGAAAAACAGTTGACTCATTTTATGGCCATTTAGATGGTAACTCAACCTACTAGATTTATAACAATTAAAAAAAAAATATTAAATGAAGACATAAGAATATATACTTCTTCATATAAGACCATATGCTGAACACATTTCTTGCTCTATTTAGTTTATTATTATAAATGTATAATTCTATATATTTGTTAATGTAAAATCCATTTTAAATTTATAAAGGGCCTAGTCCTAAAACAGTGTAACCAATGTGAAAGTAATTGTACTCATAATCTTCTTATTGATTTTCATTTGCCAGGAGTTGAACATTTAAAAATGAAACTAGTTTGCATGTTTGTTTTAAGAACCTTCCCAATAACAGTTTTGGTAGGAAGTGGAAAACGTAAAATAATTTTGCAATATAATGCAATATAATTACTCCAGGTCAAGGTATAGAGCTAAATTGGGGTTGTGTTCAGTTTTTTTAATAACCTTGAGATTTTTGGTGCTGATCACTTTATGAAATGGAGCTCCTTCATAGGCTGGGTTTCCAGAAGCTTGAATGGATCCTGGCAGGGGTCTGAGCAACAGTGGTAAAACATGGCCTATGGTATGAAATTGCTGCATAAAAAGGCTCTGACTAGAGGATGTTTTCATGTACATGTGCACATACAGAAAGGATGGATATTTTTCTTCATAAAAATGAATTTCTTTTAAGGAGGTCATCATATTGGCAATAATAATGTAGAAGTAAAAGAAAAGAAGTCATCTTCTGCAATGCTACTGCAGAAGGCTGATTATTGAAAAAATAATTTTTCTATTGTGAAAAAAATTTAACAAATCACATTGAGTAAAAAATAAATAAATATGTAAATATATAAATGTCCAATATTAAGTAGCAGTAAATAGAATACATTTGCATTGTCTTTGCAATGTACTTGGATTTGCTTTTTCTTTCAAAGAAGAAATAAATTATTTTCTATGTAACAGAAAATTGAGCTTACTATTTCTAAAATGCTCTTAACACAGAAAAAGGAATAATATTTTAATATTAGTGCTTATCACAGCATTTAAGGCTTCACCATCCCCCCTCAAGCTTTCTACTCTTAAATAAAAAATGAAAAATCCTATTGTTTTCCTGGTTTTACTTTGCCTCTAGTGATTGATGTAGAATTTTACTGCCATCCAATGGCAAGGACCTATTATAGCCTAAGTAAATGTCTAATGCTTTTTGATCAAATTGTAGTCTAGGGAATTTAACTTATGTAGTACACTTAGAACTTACAGCAATACATCTCTGTTCGTTACACAGTGAGAAAGAAATATGACTACAGTCTCAATTTATTCTGCGTTTCCTAATTCAATTTAATTCTGAATTACTAATATTGTGGTACATAATTACCTAAATGAATAAATCAACCTAAGCTACTCACTAAAAAGAACATTAGTGTATAATATTAATTTCTGCTTGTACCTTGTCAAGTTAGTTTAAAAGATTCCTTTCTCCACAATTAAGAGCATTTTCCTAGTTGGCAAAATATCCTTTTACTAGAATACTCTTCTGCCTTTCACTTACTGTGTCTGGAGAATTTACAGCAGTTATTGTACACTAAAGAATCCCTTTATGACTCTCAAACAGGTTACAGGGACTTTTTTTTGCCTGTGGCTTTTTATTTATTTATTTATTTATTTATTAGATCACACACAAACCAATAAGACAAATAAAGAGCTGCTTAAAACTATACGTGGATTTTTGTATACTTTTATCCTCTGTGCTTTCCAAATTCAGCTTCAACTGGCAGTCCATCCTAACTCATTATTTAGGGTTCTAAGAAGCAAGTTAGTATTAGCACACTGCATTTTTTTCCAAGTATTTCTTTTAGAGATGAAACAATATAGAAAACTATAAAAGAAATAGCTTCAGGTTATGCACAAGATTATAAGGCCAAGCCTCCATCTTGTACTAGTAACAAATAATTACAATAATTAGTGGCTTTTAAAGGAAAAAAAAATAGTCTTACCAGGATGAGTGAAAATGTAAGTTTAGAATAAAAGTGAAAAAATAAATGACACAGAAAAGGAATAGACTAGTATTCTATTGTTTCATTCTAGCTGGAAGACTCAAGTACTGTCACTTCATTAGGATTGTTCTCCGTTGCGTGTTAAAACCAATGGACACATTTTCAGTGACAAAACAGAGACCTAATTCATATCTCCCTGCATGGGTGGCTACCTGCTGTCCCACATGTATGTATTTCAATTCAAACATTTATGAAAACTTTTTTGGCTTCTCACAAAGATGTAACCAGTGGACATGTACTTTTAACACCACTACATATAGGAACACTTTATTAAATGTTCTGTTGATCTCTTGTTATTATTTCAGTCCACAATCTTTGACTGTAACCATAGCTATATAGAAAGAATGATCTTTGATTAAATAACATCGTTAACCCGGAGCAGTATATATCATGTAAAATTATTGCAGATGAAGGAAGAAACAGAATATAGAACAAAGACCCTGAAGTTCTGGACATATGCTTTGTGTGTCCATGCTGTAGACAAATTCTACACTTATGAAAACAATTACGGAATTTAAACTTTATTTCTGTAACTGAAAAATGTTGTTAATCAGCACAAAGTCTTCAGGGTGCATGTGCAGAGAAGAGAGTACCATGTTAAAAAAGATCAGTGTTAAAATAGGCATGCATGTGTTATTTGCTACTAAAAGGATGGGTGTAATAGAAAAATACAAAGAGAAAATGAGGATCATGGGAAGTTATTTATTTGTATTATTATATTTATTATGTAATTACTATTAGATCATGGCAGCTACACTTGAAAAACAAAGCTCTTTCTTCTTAGCATAGCTATATTAGCAATGGATTGGAAAATGAGTGAAAAATTTTCTTTTAAGTTTTATAATTAAAGTTTCATGCAACGTTGGTGTTCAGAAACCTTAGAACTGGTAGAAAACAATAGATTGCCATGATACTATGACATACAGATGTGTTCAATTTGTTCCTCCCAGAATTTAGATTGTCAAAGATCAGCAGTCTCAGAAAAACTGTGTAGGTGAGTACAGCACGAGTTCTTTCTAGACAATATCTTTTTATTGTTAGTAAAATTGCTAATTCATTTGCTGAAATGCTCTTATTGCTTTAGTTCTCACTGGTTTTGCAGTATATGCTTATGCAAATGTATCGAGTAAAATCAGGTTTAAATCTGGTTTTGTGCAAGAAGCTACACTTTAACTTCAATATTAATCCTCCAAGTCAATATATATTTCACAGAGCAGGTACTCACTTGTATTCCTCAAAATTCACTTAATCAGTTTCTATAAATGGATGGAAGAAAAAAGTGATTTCAACCAACTCTAGTTTCATGTTTTGAATAATAGGTTGGGGAATTTTATATTCTCTGTGCTTTGAAGAAAAGGCCTGTGTGACAACTAACAAAGCTGCCCTGGCTTTGTAACCCTCTTTTTATGAGACGTGAGATAACAGCCTCTCTGCATGGGTCTCCATGATTTCAGCTGGCCACAGCACATGGGCAGGCTCCAGGAAACAGAGACTTCTCTCCCAGTTCTGCGCCCAGATGTGTGCCGGGGGAGCTCTCTGCTAGCAGGGGGCACGGCAGATCACTAGCGTAGCACAGGGAGGCAGTCTGGGAGTCAGGTGAGGTGTGCTTGGGAGGATTTGGGGCTGTACTGTTGCACCAGTGTTGCTGCCAACACAAGCAGAGCTGTTGAAGTGGAGACTATGGAGAATACAGCATGTAGTGTTTGTAATGGGCTACAGAGCCTCTGCTCCATGATTCCCCCACTGCCAGAAATATCATCAGTCCATCCACCCATGACTTCTGGCCAAGAAGGGAGGAGAGCCTGTGTGGTGGCACGAGGTGGAACATGTGGCCTTGCCTCCAGCAAGAGGGAGCACCCAGCCACCAGCCTCACCCTGGGAGAACTTTCTGCTCATCACCTTCCTCCTTTCTCTCTCCCCACATGTTAAAGCACATTCAAACAATGCATCAAAATAACTGGAAGGCAAACACCACTGAATTGCCAGCCCTCAGTCCTGAATAAGCTGCTCACAGTCAATTGCCTTTTTCCGAGTTTAATTTTCTTTGTGTGCATTATAATGCTCTGTGTGTTCAGTGACAATCACTTCTGCAAAGCTGCATTTCATTTCCTCTGACCACTAAGACTGTGATCTGCTTTACTTGCCTGAAACAAGTATCATGCACAGATTTTAATTATTTAGTCATGATTTAGCATGCATGATATATGGGTATCATTATCAACGGCTGCAATATCTCTTCTTTTGGCTATTTAACATGAGGAAGATGCTCTTTGTTATTAACATCTGTTCATCGGGGACACAGACCTTCTCAGCATTACTAGCACCTTCTGTTTTTGTCAGGAGAAGAGAAAGTGATCAAGAGCCTCATCAGAGCCTAATTTGGCACTGATGTGTTTTCCTTTCTTTTAGCGTAGCCTAGATCTAAATTGTCCCTTAAAATTACAGTAGCTTTTAAAATGGTGCTCAATAACTAGATCTGACTAGGCGTAGGCTAAGATGGTACAGATATAAATGTAACATTATTTAAATGTTATGGTTGTGTGTGGGCTACAAGATGAAAAATAAGTTAATAAAAGATGTGGTGGAATTAGAAAATAAGATTAGTGAATTACTTTAGCCGTGAAACCATCTTCTAGCTATGAAAAAACGGCTAATCTTATTTTTCCCCCACTAAGATCATTCTAGTTTTTCCACAACCCAGTGAAGGCCTCACAGCAGATATGTCCCCTTTACATTTACCTTGTTACTACAGAAGGCATTTTATTAAGCCTTTCGGTTTGCAGTAAAACAAGGCCCTGGTTCTTTGCAGCTTTTCTCAGGTGATGGTACAGGGGAGGCACCGAGCTGGTTGCAGCAGGGTGGCCCTGCTCTGCTGCCTTCCAGGAGGGTTGAACCTGGAGGGATGGGTGTACTTTGAGGAAAAGGCACCCTTAATTTTTTTGCAGATCCCTCTTAAAGCAAGGGTAGGTAAAAAAAAAAAAAAAAAAAAAAAGGGATTTCCAAGAAAGCATAAGAGTCTGTGAGTGCTGCCAATACCAACGAAATATAACAGTGTTTGTGCTCCAGACCAGGATTTAATTTCTCACAAGAAGAAAGCATCAAAATCTGATCATGTAGATAAAAGAGGAAACTTCTCATGAATATACTCTACATGATTAAAACTCCAGCTCCCTATGGTTTAGACCTGGAAGACATTTTAATTATCTATCTAACATCTTGCTGTTTCTGGAATTTTGACTGTGAATGTTTCTGACATAGTGTTTCATGGAGTATCCTTTCCTCTTACTGTGCTTTTTTTATACTCCAGATGTACAGTAAACAACAAAGCTTGTTTTATCTTTTACTCTCCACCAGATGAAAGTGAAAGATAACTAAAAGGAAAAAAAAACCAACCCACCAACTTTTAAAGAATATATTTTAATCATAGATATCCTGCTTACAATCTAAAAGTCCCATAATACTCTCAAGTATGTTTTACCAAATAGACCTTGCTACACATAACTGAAAAATCCAAGTATTAACACTGCTGGAAATAAAGTTTTAAAAATTCAGCAAAGAAAAGCTTTCCATTTTTTCATTTTGCCATGCAAAATTATTCTTTTTTTTCCACCTAATTATTATTTTAAATCAATTTTAGCAAATTTCACCATCATCTTGTCAAAAACTAGCAGCACCAAAAAAGTTTAATAGGTTGCCATGATAATCATAAGCATGTTTTGATTCTAAATCCATAAGTAAAGAGCAACTCAAACAGCAGGTGACTTTCCATAAATAATCCAGCCTATGGATTAGTACTCCTACTAATAGTATGTGAGTGAGAACCTAAATGCAGTGTCTGAAAGGTGGGTATCAAGTTTACAGTGAAACATCTTTAAAGTTTAGAGTGACCACATAAATACTGGTTTTAAAGCATGGAGTTACTATATATTCTGAATGAGAAATATGAAGAATCTTGGACAGATTCAACTGGTGCCAAGTGTCTGAGTTTCTAAAATTCCCTATTACTTTTAAAACTAGATTAATGGACTAATGGCTTTACATAACTATCACCTCATCAAAAGTTTTATCAAGTTTCTTTTTCCTAGACTAGGCCCTGAGTGTAGTTGATATGAAGCAAATGACTGATGGCTGTCAGGCCAGCTTTTGACCCATAGAAAATGCCTACACTGTGGAACTGAATGCAGTGGTATGTAGGATGTCTTTGCTTGCAAGGCAGAACCGCACTGTGTGGTTTGTCCAAGCAAGGTTTAACTTCATTACCCAAGCAGGATTTGCTGCTGCATTTGGCAGCCTCTCACAGGACACATCAGCTGAAGCACAGCAGAGTGCAAACACAGCTGGCATCAGAACCAGACTCCTGGCAGCAGCTGGCACTCAGACCTGTGCCAGCGCGGCTGCGCTTTGTCACCCGTCCGTGTCACCATGGCCGTTGTCTTCAGTCGGGTTGATGGTTAGCTCAGGATTTGTAAAAAAGTTTGCAAAAGGTCTGTAAAATAGGAGTGTGGCTTTGCAAGGTAGGTCTGTAAGTACAACCTTTTACTAGAGGAGAAGGAAACCAAAGGAAAACAAACTAGTGAATTCATATGTACTTTATAAAACCAGATAAACAATTTAGATGATAATCTAGCTTGTCTTTGTGAGCAATATATACCTCTGTGAATTCATCAGCTGATTCCCACATCCCCAACCTCACGTTAAGCAGGAGAAACCCTTTTTTTTAAAAAAAGCAGTTATGCTGAATTCATTTTATATGATGGGCTTGATCTGATATCCTGGTGTATGGTAGAAAACACTTCCAGCATAAATTATTACTAGAAATATAGACTGTATTGTTATTCTATTTGCATTGTCAACCAGTCAATGCCTGTTAATAATTCCAGCAAGAAGATGTGTAGGAAAATGTACCTACATGTTTTGGTTGCTGGCCCTTTTCTGTTCGCTTAAGTAGAAATGGGGTTTTGGGGACTAACGTGGTCTGCTTTCAGTGAGCCGTATTGTGAATTATTTGTGCCATGTGAGGGACAGCTCAGGACCCCCTTTTGTATTAGCTGAAGTGAAGCAACCCAGTAGCTGCTTCCAGAAGCAGGTAAGCTCAGATGGTCTTCTGCCACACAGGGACTGAGCAAATACAACTGCTAAATCTGTGATGACTGTGTATGTCTGGCTGGGTTTCCATGGAAGGAGGTAGAGGAGAGGTAAGTTATATTAAAGCCTTCTTGAAGATGCAGCTGGGGTTCTGTCAAGTGCACTCAGGTTATGCCTATTTAACTGAATATGTGGCAAGTCTCTGTTGGTAGCTGCCAGAGGGGTAGAGGGGCTTCAGAGGGGCTATTTTTGGTAGGTAAATGGCTGTATTAACATATGGACCCATTCATGTCTAACACTGACCTTAATATAATAAACTCTGGGAAACTAGGTGCTTGAAGCATAATGCAGGTTTCCCAAATAGCTCTGCAAGAGACAGCTTTGATACAGCAAAACTCATACTGTTTTGGAGTTAATTGGTTGGTCTAACTAAACCAAGTCTGATTTCTCACAGAGATGCCGTGAGACACGTGTGCTGTGCTGGGTTTGGATTTTGTAACACTTTCCTTCTCTGGGCATTTTCATCAGCTAGAACAGAGTTCCTCGTTCTCGGAGTACAAAGAGTTGACTGTGTTTGGAGACCTGATGGCACACACACATTACATGCAACCCACTAGGAGCTGCTGAGCTACTCTAACCTGCACAAACTGCTGTATCAAGGCCTCTAAGCTGAATAAATGTAGAACATCTGGAGTGGCTTTTGAAAGCACCATGCCTCACTTGAAAATACTGATTTAGTGCTTCCCCTCAAAACCACCATCCAACCCTTGTTCTCCTTGGAGCCTAGAGTAATGCATACTTAATTCAGATTTTGATCCATAAATGACAACATACCTGCATTTAGGGAATTTTTGGTAATTTGGCCAACATCGAAAGAGTTTTCTGAGTCACCATCTCTGTTCAGCATCCCTGTACATCAGGTCACCTACAAAAGTTATCCATGTAATGTTTTGACCACTAATGCTCTGGTATAACAAGCTATGGTGTGACTAAAAGTTACTGCTATCACTTAGCAAAGCAGGCTTCAACTGGCAGGGAATGAATTTAGAAAATGATTCTTTCCAGGTAGACAGGCTTCTCCATGCCACCCATGAAGGGTGAACAGCAGCACTTACCCTAGGAGCTGAGCACCTGTGGGGCCTGGCCCCACCCATGGATGGGCCCATAAAAGGCTGTAGTCCCTCTTAACTGCTTGTTGGAGGGAAGGAGTGAGGAAGCTCTGTGTGTTGGCTAGGAAACAGCTGATTTGGAGACTTCTCGTGCTTGGAAACTGGAAGTTTGGACTGGAAGTGGTAAGTGATTTATGTTTATGTTATGGTCTTGAACCCAGGCTGGGTAATGGGAAAATGGCATTGTTTTCATGAGGGGTGGGAATAAGCAGGAGAGACTTGTTGAAGGAGAAAACTCCCAGTATCTGGTTAGTCTGTTTAAGTGGTCATTCCTGTGGAACCCAACTTCTCTCACATCAGGAACCCTGCAGAGTAATATGTGAGTCTAGTGAGAGGGGCTATTTGGCAAAGTGAAGTGGACCTTCAAAAGTTTACTGGCTTTCCCTGAAAAACAATCCTCTAGAAGCAAATACTCTCATATTCTTTAAACACTCAGCCAGTCAAGAAAATTTGTTGTGATGTGGATACTGTAAATGTAGCTGTGATATGGAAATGTAGTCTTAATTTTTTGTAAGAGCTTACATTTTGGCTGGGATAGCGATGGTGAGCATGACACCAGTTCCTGCTTTTTGATGACTTTGGATAAACATTGCATAGTGCTTTAAATGAAGTGGAGTGATGGAGTTGCCACAATAGGAGGCTAATTTTCTGGTGTTGGGTGCTGAAGCGGGGTTGTTTTGTTTCATTCTGTAGTTTAAGATTGAAATGTAAAGAATGCCAAAGCAAGAGTAGGAAAACAAAGTTTGTGAAGTGCAAGTTGCAGTAGGTCAAGTGTCTAGATATTGTCTTCTGTGGCTTTTTTCCCCCCTGCTGTTCTGGAAGCAGCCTCTGAGCTTGAAAGGTAGTACAGTCTATGTAATCATTGCTAATTCAAGGATCCAATACACAGAAAATTGTTATCTATGCCATGAAATTGTTCCAAAGGTTAAAATGTCTTATGTGCCAGCATAGTAAGTTTCCCTTGAGGTTCTGTCAAGACTGAATTTAAATGGCTTTGAGTCCAGCTAATTCCAGGCCAATTAGCTTCAACCACACTGAACCTGGAAAATTGCCTCTTTCAGGAAATGGCCAGACTCGTGCCTAGAAACCCCACTCATATTCTGCTCCAGGGGCTGGGTATAAATCTTTAGTGTTCTCATTAATCTTTTAAGCTGGGGAACATAAACATCTGGAAGCTTGTGCTTTCAGAGTTCTGTAACAACATCTCCAACTGGTTATTTCACTTCTTTTGTCTATAATAATGCCCCATTTCATTCCCCATGTATTATTCATATAATACCTTAAATTTAATCACCAACCCACTAAAGTTAAAATCACACTACACCTGAAATATAAACACTATCACACTGAAGTTGAGAACACATTATGCCTTATCCATAATTACTATCATGCTGAGGTAAGGTTCCCACCTTTTTTGTGATATTGCCAAGGCCTTTCAGGTTATCAGTGCTTTTTTGTACCTGTATAACAAACACAGCCTTTTACAGTTCTTTTCCTCTTGGGTCCTTTCTGCCCTGCACAGGGAAATTTTTTTACATTTCATGCTCAGCCTTCTAGTTAGCTGTTTGCTGCCACCTGTGAGAGCTGTGTTGGCCAATTAGGGATGTGCTGCCTTTGATTACTGAAATCTCTCTGGTTGTGTCCCCCTGTGTTTCCCCCAGCAGAAGCATGGCCAGGAGCTCCTTATGTTATGCAGGGGCCATATCCAGCAAAGAACAATGGTAATGTCCCCCTTTGCCAGTGCTCCAAGCCCTCATCCTGCCTGGAAGCCCCTGTTTTTGTTTGCTCCCCAGACAACTTTGGGATATTAGTAGCCAACAAAGATGCTACTAGGCTTGGTAGAGTGTTTCTGTAGGCAGCTCTTGGATAATGACGCTAACAGCCTTCCCATGTGATGGGGCAGTGGGCTGCAGGGGGGCAGCAGCCTGCCTGTGTTTGCAGGGCCCAGGGATTCTTCTGGAGCCC
Source organism: Chaetura pelagica (assembly GCF_000747805.2). Taxonomy (NCBI): domain Eukaryota; kingdom Metazoa; phylum Chordata; class Aves; order Apodiformes; family Apodidae; genus Chaetura; species Chaetura pelagica. Next base: position 5,259,204 of record NW_009953929.1, on the reverse strand, counting down.
TCAATGTCCCCATTGTCATTGGCACCATGGAAATAAAAGTTGGGCTTTCTGTTTCTGGCCACTTGCTGTTGATTACCTGTTTTTTCTGTCAGTTTTCCGAGTGGCATAATTTCTTTTTCATTCTTGATTCTCTAATCTGCTCAAGCTACCATGTGTCACCCAGTGAAATTCATATGGATAATGATTACAGGACTGCAGTTCTATCTTTTTCTTTTTTTTGCAGCTTGGATTTTCAAGACGTATGTCAAACAAAATCCAAGTTTTGAGGGGTGAAAAAAAAAGGATTAAAAACTTCAGGCATGAAATAAAAATACTGGATGTCTGTACTTTGAACATGCTGCAATTAAATTTTTTTTTTTTTTTATGTAAAGCAAAACCAAGTCAAGTGCAAGAAATAATAAATTAAATTGGCTTGTGCCTGTGTTAGACATGGAAATGCTGATCCTCTGTTAATTCTCTCTGTATGTTCTCATGCTTTATATGAAGGTAATATGTACATCTAACACTTCATGCAGAAAACTGAACTTTTCTATGACCTTTGCTATACCTCCGGTCAACAGTGCAGAAATGGAGAGGGAAAATTTTATTTGAATTTGTTGTCTGGCTATAATTAAAACCACTAATGTTGTTCTAATACTGCCTTTGTTACAGAACCACAGTGGTGAGTGCTACATCTCACCTTATGTTAACTTCAAGAAGCCTTTCATGCTTATGTATTTAATTATCTAGCTTTCTTTTAATGTATTTGTCAAGCAATCTTAAATATATTATTGCAATGCCATATCTGCAATAGTATCTCCACATAAACAAATGTGCTTTTTAACTACAGCATTGAGAACTCCCTGTGGTAGGATTCCCAAACTGCTCTGCAGGTTGCTGGCTACAGCAGACTACCAAAACAAATCTCTTACCATGATCAAGGTCAGAGTCAGGTCAGTCATTCACAGAATATTACATCTTTTCTTGGAAGCAGGAAGTATTTGATATTTGATTTCCCCATGCACCATTCTTTGATGGATTTTCCTTTTCTTCCCTGCAGAGGAAAGAAACTGTTATGTTAAAACTGTTATGCATATTTACATATAATGAATGATATATATTTAATACTGATAGTGTCCTGGAAAACCATTAAGGAAATGAATCTTCTGGCTCTGCAAAAGTATATATTATGCTATTCTGCTGGAGTCTAAGGTAATCCTTTGTGGAAAAGTGTGTTCACATGAGGACACTGGTCGCAGTGACTTACATTCACGTCACTTATTTTAGTAAATGTTTAATCCCTAGGACTTCCACAATGATTTATGAATGATCGAGCAGAGGAACACTGCTACCAATGTAGGAGCCCAAGTTAACCTAGGTAATTGTGCTAGGATAACTTGCTAGGGTGAGTTCAAGTTTTCAGTTTTCTGTATATGTATATATACACAGCGGTGGAAAACTAGTTGACTAACATAATGGTTGAAAACTGAGCAACATATGTGCATGCTCCAAAATCCTTTGGCTTGAGTGTTTTGGTAGCAAAAATACCAAAAAGATCAGTAAACCTCTGGGAGGACTCCTCTTTCTCATTGCAATGTCTTCTTACTTAAAATTCAGAGCTGATAAAATGTTTGTTTTGCATAGTTTTGTGATGTGGAATTTTTAATGTATGGGGTTTGATTTTGTTTGGTTGGGTTTTTTGCCCCTACAGTTCAACTTGTTTCACTTTTCCCCTATCTTGAGTCTTAAATGCTTGAACTACCAATGTCTTCTGATATAAGGGAAAACTATAGTTCAGGTAGGTTGTGTTACATCTTGCATCCTTAGTAAGGAAATGGTCTCTTGTCAGTAGGCTGTGAGTGTTGCTGTGCTGGAATGGAGGAAAAACTTCACTTACAAGAGGTCAGAAATGAGTAAAAACCCAGTTAACTGAAATAAAATTGCTATCTTAGACAGGATCAGGACAGCTATGGGTTACAGAAAGTTGAAGATGATGCTGTTGATGGTGAAGTGTCTTACTGAACTTAGCAGCAATGATAAAGATGATTCCCTGGTAGACTGCATTCATACTGCAGGGCCAGGGCCCTCCCTCATGCTGTCAGACCTCAACACAGGAGTCTGACATCAAGGTGCATTAAGCTAGAGGAAGACCCTGAAGAGACCAAAATATAAGTAATTTAATGAATTTTATTCTAATTTGACCAAATGCATAAATGCTTAAGATTAGTAGTTGACCTCTGCTGCTTACACCTACTTGTTGTTCAAGGTGTTTAGATATATACAAAGATGTAATTTAGGGTATTCACAAGCTATGTTCAGAAGCACATTATTTTAAAGCTGTATAACAAACCATGGAATATATTAATTTTAAAACAGTTATTGAAATTTTTGTGTGCAACTGATTAAGCTGTACCCCTATACTAGACAAAAAGTGTCATTTTTATTCAGTGTAAAGCTAAGGAAACCTGGGCAAGGTTATCTGGAGTGCAAGCACTCCAGAGTAGTAAAAAGGTTGCAGGTATGAACAACAGTCTGAATTTATTCTGGTAAATAGAAAGAAAAGCAAAATGAGAGGCTTTTATGTTCATGCACTCTTATACCTTACAGAGAATAGGTTCTGTAAAAGTAAGTTATGTAAAAGTAAGCCCTAAAACTAAGGTAATATGTGTTTATGTGTAGAAAAGGAAGAAAACCAGATTTATTCCAGTTTTTCCTGATCCAGAATTTTAGTATCTTTAAAACAGATACATACATACGTGAACAACACAAGCTGAAAAGCAGTGTGGTAATATCCTCATCTTTTGCCTTCTAGTTGTAAAGCTTGAGACTTGTTCTCAAGATTCTGCTCCTTTAGTATTTGCACAGATCCAGTCACTTAAAAAGAATGGGTAGAATGTAGTTTGGAAAATACAAGTTTACTTATCTTGCTAAGCTATCACTGCCAGTGGGGTAAGGGAACATATAATAGATATCACGGGGATGTGAGGGACATGGAAAAAGTGGATGGCTACTTCTTTGAATACATCTATGTATCAGGGCCAGAGAGAAAAGGTCATCTCCTTTGCATGAGTGCTCCACAAGTGATCATATATATGTTTTTACAAGAGAATCTTAAATGCAATAGCCTCCTAAGAAGAGTCTGTGACTATTTTTGGTTTTTAGGCCAGTTTAGCATGCAACTTGCACACGCCCAAGAGAAGCTGTAGCACACTTGTGCTTCAGACCCATGATTCCCAATTTCCATTGGCTGTACTAGGAATGAATCAGATGCGGACTGAGCTGGTGTAAATCATGTCATACTTTGCTGTTGCTTGGCCTTCTTAATCTGACTGTGCTGAAGTCCTGGGTCATGCAAATAGGAGTGCCAAAGATTCTTCTACTAGCTGGATAAAGTGTGTAATACAATGATAAATAGTACTTATTTTGGCATTTGTGCCTTGTTATTCATGAGAGATGAAGACTAAAATATGAAGTAAAACCCAATATAAAGTGCCTATGATGGATGGTTGGCTTTCTCTTACTGTTGCTTATAGTCCTTTAACTGCTTGTCATTAAAGATGAAGATGGTAAAAGATGGGATCTGCCTTGCAAGTTTTTAGGGCTCATTACTTTCCTATTTGTTCTCTTAGCCTCCAGTGTCCTGAGTAGGATATTAAAACTCTTTGCTTTTTTTTTTTTTTTTTTCAAAGAGATGTTAAAAACATAATTATCACTAATTTCTTTGCAATTGGTCTTACAGTTTAGCTGACCAAGGAGCTGAAGTTGAGTTCAGGGATGCCAGTCAGTTTCCAGAGTTATTTTTTGATAGGGAGCGTAATATTCAAGGCAGGCAGTTCTACAAGTCTTTCACAAGCGTGGTCATTCACAAAGTTAGGGATGTGATTTTTTCGTCTCTTGCATTAAGTCAGAACCTGAAAAGGTAGAGACTTTCTTCTGTCGAGGAAACCTGTAGGTCCTGGATTAGTGCAATAAATACAGTGGTCTTTCATCCAAACAGCCTTTCTTGCTGAAAGAGAAACACATAGATGCACATAATGTACCTTTTTGGTTTCTTCTCTCCAATTATGCTAACAAGCTTCATGCTGAGAAAGGATTAGGGCTGATGGACAATCAAAGACAATGCTTCTTTCTTGGTAAAAAGGTGTGAAAAGATATAGGCACTGGAGCTGGAGTTATTAGGCATACCTGCAGGAGGCCATATGACTAAGTTAGGCCATGAGAGACTGAAGTATAGAAAATGCTTAGTCACTATTCTAAGCTCTTCAATGACATCTTTAACACCTTTTGATTCAAAAGGAAAAGCCACAATGCAAATATTCCCCTGGCAGGTTCTGCTCAGTGTTTGCAGCTCAGCGGGGCAGCATGACACCTGGCTGAGTAAAATTCCCAGTGGGAGACCTGCTCTTGCCCTGCCAGCGGGGCACGGGCACCTGCAGGCACTCAGAGAGCAAAGCTGAAGATTAAAGAGGCAGGAAGGTCCCGTGGAATAAGCCCTCTACCAATTTCATTCTGTATTCCATAGTAGGAGAGGAGAGAATTAAAAGGTAGAATCAAAAGAAATGTTACATAAGTCCTTCTAATACTTTTTATGAACTGTATTGTTGCTTCTTTGGAGTACTTCAAAGAATAGCCAAAGCAAGATGGTCAGGGAAACACAACATTTCTGGTTCAGTTGCATTTCCAAATAATTATGACTTTTTAAAAAATGAAATTTAGACATGCTTTAACTCTCTTGGTCTTTTAATCTTTTAATCTTTCCTGAAGATATTTCAATTATACCTCAATTAGAAAGATTTGATGATTGGTTCAATTCTGTTTCTTCTTTGTCGGTGGCTGTTTATTAAACCTTTTAAATTTATTCCAAACTTTGTGTCTGCAGTCCTTTTGAAACACCATAATTATATCTTGCCTGCTCTCTGCCTATATGGACTATTGATATTAGCCTGTGAAACCCAGTGGTGTCCGATTGAACTAATCATAAAATACTATGTAAACATTTCCCTGCATCAAGGAAATATATTGAGTTACATTCCACACAGACAATGTGAAATAAAAATATTGTAACTGAGAAATGGGTATCTAATACAAACGTTATTAATGTACCTCCCAAAGACTGCTCAGAGGCAAAGGTGACTGCAGGGGTGGAGGTAGATGGTTACAGGCTGCCTTCCCTAACATCTGTGTAAATAGTGGAGTGGTGGCCCCTCTAAGTTACAAGGGCTGCAGTTTCAAATATTAAACTACAAAAAAGCCTGTCTGTGACTGTACTAAAAAAATTGCCTCTAGTATCTTTTCTTTTTTCTTTTTGGCTGCTGGTATTAAGAAAAATACCAGAGACCACCAAGGAAGAAAGGGGCAGGAAAAGGACATAGGAATAATGAATGCCAAGATTTAATTGACACAGTAGCGGCTCACACTGTCTGTTCTCTTTGTGGAGATGTTATCCTTTGCATGTTGATAATACTAATCTTCTAAAGAACTATATTGAACTGACTCACGCCCCCTCAATTATTAAAAAAATATTTTCTACTTTAAGAGTATATTTTCCCCCAAAAGCCAAATACCCTGAATATTAAAACAGCTAAGCAGAAGGTTTAGAATGAGTTTTAATATCGAGGAGAGACAGTTAACTACTAAAAAATAGGCTTAAAATTGTTGCTGTAGAGGCACCAATAGTCTAGAGGAAGAATGGGTAGGTGGTTTAGAATGGGAAACTAGGACACCAAAGACCTGTTTCATTCTGCCTCTTCTGATGTTCCTGTTAGACTTCCTTAAAAGACTATTTTCTTGGAATTCATCTATGCCTGATTTTTTTTCACTCATAACTCCAGCTTCTGTTTGCAAATGATGTCAACCCGTGAAAGAGTGGAAATATGAGCATGTGTTACAATTTATATATAGTTCCAGAAAGTGTTGTTTTAAGGATGTATGGAAGAAATACGTGGTTGAATATAGGTGAAGGCTGCTATGTATATAGCAAGATGAGATAATAAGCTGGAAATCACCAGTTCTAAATGTCAACATTTCTGTTTTCTCTTCAGTGGATAGAAATGTTGACACAGTGAGGTCTTATAACCAGTCCAAATGCACAAATATCAGTAATAACAAAATTAAAGAAAACTTAGTTTTCCACTGCAAGCAGTCACATGAGCTTAAGATCAATGACAATTTCTGACTATAATAATCCAGGTGAAAACTGCTTTTTCTAGTAGACTTTCTAATAAATTTGAGTAGAGTATGTATAAGAAAACACTAGATTGGATCAGAAGTCTTTGCTGCACATTGGAAGTATTGTGGCATTACTCTAGAAGTCCACTTCAATGAGAAGTCTCCAGTATATGAGGATTTTTTTAAAAGAAATTGTGAGATCTAGTAATCTAGTAATGATCTAGAGAGATTTTTCCTGGATTCTTAAACATCACTGGAACTTGAGTGCACTGCAGGTGATTTACATCCATAAACAGTACTTTGAACATTTCCATTTCCCCCTCCTTATTTTTTTTTGCATTTTCCTGAAAAGCAAATACTTCTGGGCAACCCAGATTTAAGTTCCAGTTTAGACGGAATCTTATATTTTCAAATTTCTGCTGAGGGGTGGGAGGGAAGGCATGCAGGGACAGGAGAAGGAAGTATGGTGCAGAATTACAAATACCTCAGTGGTAATGTAATTTACCTGGTTAGTGCAGAATAAAGTTGGCTTTTAACAATGGGAGGTGTAAGTAAAAAAATCAAAGTTCATAACCAAGTAGATAAAACTATTTTATACACAGGATGCAGTTATTCTGTCTAGAACTCTTAAAGCTGTATTTATCATGGTCTTCCCTGTGATAGTTCATGTCTTCCCTGGAATAGTTAATGTAAAAAAATAACAGTAGCAAAACAAAAAACACAAAAAACAGCCACAAAACTAAAAAACAACAACAACAAAAGACTGATTTTTTTTTTTTTTGGTGACTTTTAATTATGCTTTGGCAAATGAAAACCAGCAACATTGACTTTCATTTTAAGAACCTACCTGTTTCCCAAATAAACCAAATACTTTTCAGTTAAAAAAGGAAAATATAAACTTCCACCCCTTTCTGTAAGGTGGTGTCTCCAAGAAGGCCCAAGTGGTACAGCACAACTCGCTGTTGATTTCCATGAACCAGCTTTGAGCAGACATGCAAGATAACCTGATGAGTGCATCTCCTGTGCATCAATATTGGCTCCAGGTCCTGAAGCACCTCACCAACACTGCACTACATACAACTGCCCTCTCTCTTTCCTCAGAAAAAAAAATAATTATCGTGCCTTGTTTTAATATTTGAAACAGTTGGGATCAGAAAGGTACAAAATTGCATGTGCAACTGCAAGAATGCAAACGTTGTGTATGTATTTGAAGATTTTGACTGCCAAGCTGGCAGAAGATTGGTCAGAATATACAACCGAATTTCAGTACAATGTGTCCATACACAATACAGGCATGGAGTTAATGTTGAAGATGTTCCACTGCTCAGTATTAGCATCATAATTCATTTCCTTCCACTGTTTGGTAACTCTGAAGTTACAGAGCTATCAGAGCATCTCCTAACCATGGTGTCATTCAGGTGAAGGTTTTCAGGCAAAACTTGGGGGGTACCCAGCTCAGCCATAGCCATTCAAGGGAGGCAGAGAGTAAGATGTGCAATTAAATCCCCTTGTATTTAGGAAGAAGTTAATGTAACTGGTGGGCTATCGCTTAAAAAAGTGAGTGCCTTTTTGTAGGATACTTCTATTGGAAGAGTAATTGCTGTACTCTGTGTTGGCTCAGCAGTCCGTCATGGGGTGAGAGGCAGGAGCACCCTTTGCTTTGGCTCCAACTATGAGTGGAAATGCATAAGGGTGAGCTCTGGGAGCTTTAACACAAAACGATGGGCAAGCCCAGGCAGAAACGTTGTGTGGGTGTCTAGACACACTGTGACAGGGGTGGTGTGAAGGGGCTGCTGTGCTGAGCACCACTGCAGAACAGGCTGTTGACTCTATTGCTACCATGAGCTGACCCAGTGCAGGGTCTGGGGAGCTGGTTCCTGTCTTCATCTCAGAGGAGTGGGATAAAGAGCACAGAAGTGCTGCGCTGCCATTGGGTGCCTCTGCCCAATGGTTTTCAGATGTGTAAGAGGAGCTCTTCATCCTTGTTCATGGACTAGCCACAGAAAACTGGTAGTGGGTGAGCTGCTAGCTTTCAGCTGGAGTTAGAGCAAAGTTTTAACAGCAGAATGCTTCTTTATTGACAAGAACATAAGCATATTTTTTTATTGTATCAGCATTTACAAGTTCCCAACTTTTTAATTGGAAGTTAATGATGTATGGCTTTTCTAGTAACTAAATGAATATTTGAACTGCTGCAATTTGCTTTAATAATTGTTCAGCTAATCATTTAAATTATCAAAGATCTTTACTTGTACAAAATCATATAAATGGTAAAAATTAAAAATTAATCAACTTGATTTGCGTTACCAAAAGCTGCCATCTAATGGATATTTTTCAATAAGAAGACAGCAGTAATTATGCCGAAAAAAATATTCGTTCCTGTAGTTTGAACGATTATAGCAATTTCCACCAGGGGATTTCACAGTCAGGTTCCAGTTCTGGGCAACAGTGATTAATATAATGGTTATTAATGAGAATTCATTTTTGTACATAGAGGGGTGTTTGGGTGTCAGTGTTCCAAAAGCAATGTGGTTAGCATATTAATTATAAAAGATAGCCTTGGACTGGTGACTAAGTAACTATATTGATTTTTTTTCTCATTTTCTGTGATGTGAAAGGTCAATTAGACTTATAGAAACAATGGAGCCTTTCACAGCAGGAACTATCGTTTCTCTGTGCTGACATCTTTTTAACCATGTACAAAGTTCATTAAATGTGCAAAGGTAGTAATGTTAAAAGGAAGAAAGTGATTGGGTCAGAGGTCACAAACCATGGCAAGCTGACAGCCTCTTGTGGATTACACCACGGGAGCTAAGTAATAGTGAGAATTGCCTTTCAGGTTGCCCACTGGGACCAGGGGGAATGAAGTCATAAGCAGCTAATACTATTGGGTTAATTAAAAGGAATATTGACAGCAGCTTTGTTTGTCTTGTGCTGAACGGGATGCTGTTAACCAAGTATTTTATTAGGTTACATAACATTAGTGAATTTTTGTCTTGGATAATAGATTGTCAAATTTTAACCTTCGCAGTGTTCCAGTAAACAGGTATTGAACCAAACATGTCTGACACTTCTACAGTCTTCTGTTTCACTGTCTCACTTTGCATGCCATGTTGTAGATGTAACCCATTCAAGTGATTTTTCTTTCCATTGAAGTCTCTTCTCCCAGGTGTTAATGTCCAGACGTTTTCACAGGAAGGTTACAAGCAGCTAAAGCTCTCCTCTTCCTGAGGTAGCGTGGCTTGCTAAATATAACTGAAGCGTCTGCTGTTGCTATGTTTTTTTGCTCAGACATTTATAAAGCTTTAACTCCTTTAGCTACCATCTCATTTAACCTTAAGATTCAAACTACACAAGATAAACCAAATATTCCAGTGCTAAGGACATGAGGTATTGTAATTTAGGGCTTGATTTGATTTGTATTATTGTTATGTTTGTAGAACAGCCGAGTAAAGCAATTGTGTTCATCCTGGTGAAATTAATAACTTCAACAGCACATCTGTGAAGATTTCAAAATTGATTGCCATTGCTGCATAAAAATGACAGGTTTTCATACAGTAGATTCAAGAAAATAACCCTACATTTTTATAAGTTTTCAAAGTGTTTTTCTGCATGGAAATGCTGCAAACATTAATTATATGCTAGATGTGGCTAATTTGCTTGTAGTCTTCATCTCAAAACATCAGGGTTTTTACCTTTCCATGCTAAAAAGAAAGAACTTGATGTGAAGTCTCCATGTAGCAATATGTGTCTGATTGCTTCGAATTTTGTGTGATCATTCTTTGATTTCAAAATGAGCCCAGAGCTGGCAGTGCAGTGAAGATGTAGACTTCAAAGCTGACTTTCTTCTTCCATTTTCAGTTCTGACACTACCATCCATTAGGTTTGTTTTGCAGAAGCCTACAGTAATACATACCTCATTATCTGACAATGTTAGCAAAAAATGGAAGCAGAAATATAATTATTTTCTTTTCCTTTCATATCTTGGTTGATAAAAAATGATGATGAAATAATGTTTGCATGTATGAGAGAGAAGCTTTATCAACTAGATTTATATAAGAAAAATGTAAAAGCATGTAATATTGTGGTATAACCAGATTTTTATGAAATAGTAATTTCCACCTTTTAAAAACTTTCCTATTGCAAATCAGGAGCGCTGGGAATGGTAGGAGACACAAAAGCAGCTGTCCGTGCAAATGTTATTAGAGCATCCTGTTTACATTTAAGGGTTGGATGACAAATTGAGAAAAGGATAAATATGACACCTGACAGAAGCTAGCCTTCTGATGAGCAAAATGGTCTTGCCTTTCTGCACTACTTGCATGAAACAGGTATGCAGCCACAGTTTTGGTAGTTACACAGTTGTGAGAGGGTGCGCTCTGTACATAGAGCTCAGGTCATTAATGACAATCACCTCATTACTACTTGCAGTGACTCTTGTCCAATAGCTTTTTGTGGCAATGTATGGGTTTAATTAAACTCTTTGTTTTGGGCTATAATACTTTTCTTGTAAAATTCCATCCTTTCAAATAATCCAGAAATACCCCATAATAGCAGTTTTGTGCTGTGTGTTAGGAAGTTAAACAGCTTGTCTTGAGGAGAAGGGTCCAAGTCCTCAGAGTTGGCAAAGCTGATGGCAAAACAGCCCTGGAAGATCCAGAAACTTTGCTGTCTGGTCTTGCACATGGGCACTTGGGGCAGAGTATTGCCCAGCACTTCACAGCTGAATAGGACAATAGGTATGTCAGGGCAGGGATCTCATATCCCAGCTTAATATCCCAATTGCAAATTTGTCTGCTCTTTTCTAAGGACTGGGTGTTATGTTGATTGAGGTAAGGTCCAACAAGCAATAGAGCTTTCTGTGTCTGTAAAAGATGAATAGTAATTGCTCAGTGGAAAGCTCAGCAGACAAAGAAGGTGAGATGGAAGAGCAGCTTCTGTTCACATACACAGAGTCTCTGAGGCAAAGCAATATATGCATGTTCAGTGGATAAGAACTGCACTCTAGAGATAACTTGACACTTGTATTCACATCTTTCACAGTTCTTATCTGCAAGTGATAACTTTTGACACCACTGCCTGTGTGTGAAGGGTACTGATGGCCAGAGTAATATATAGTTACTGTTCTCATACTGTAAGACTGGCACCTGAAACGTGTATAACCCTTCTAATGAAGTAGCTCCATGGGTTTTCACTCCAAGCTTACGTGATCTAATTTGAAGACAAGTAAGTGGGTCATATCTAGTACCTAAGCATGAGCTCTCATCATTAGTGTGCCTGTTATCCAGTGTTGTGTAGCATATCTGCAGGGGTGCAATCTTGCCTCCGGGTGTCCCTGATACTTGTGGTTACTGATTAGTTGCTGCCACTGGCTCTTCCTGATAAATTCTACATGTGGAGGGGAAGGCCTGCAGTAGCCTGATGTCTTGATACATTGGAAGTGTGTAACCAGTAGCTTCATCAGGAGGACTAATTTGTTCATTTTCCAGAACTGCTTTTAAAAGCTGTGTCTGACTTGTTGACTGAGATTTGCATACAAAAGCTTCACTGCCCAAACTCCACCTGCAGCATGGGTTATACTTCAAAGCTGCTGCTGCTACTTAAAAAGCATGCTTTTTATCTACAGTGGTTTTACACCTGAATATCAAGTTGGCTGAAAAAGCAATGGGGTGCAAAGGATTATAAAACTAATCAGATTAATTCATCTCCCTTTGTACTGATCACAAACAAGGTATATTCTCATGGTGGCTAGTTTTTGTTCTGACGTGATCAAAAAGCTTTGGCCTAGTGCATGTTAATTAAAAAAATAGTGTGCACATGTGAGCTCAGTTGAGTACAACCACTGCATACTAGCACCACGTGTGTCACCAGTGGATAAGCACAAGCCAGCTGCAAACCATGAGCTATACCTGCCTGATGGGTGTCCTAGTGTGTGAGTGCACCACTATGGCTCACACATCACCCTCCTGAGCTACGCACATCTCCCTGGTGGCTCTTCAACCAAGTGCTGAAATAGTCAATGTTCATTTAAGTCTGATAAATGCCTAATGGCTCTCAGGGAGACCACTTTCACATCCCATGGCAGTCTGCCTTCCAAACAGTCTGTAGATTTACAGCCTTCAGCAAATATGTTGGTTCTGTGATGGGAACATGAAGGTCTTCTGCATTGTCCACTCCTCCCTGTCATTTCTGGATCTCCTTGTTCTGTTTACTCCTTATATTCCCTGCAAAGACTTTTTGATTGTGTCAGTTGAAGTCACCACTTACTTTTACTGGAGATTCTCTGTTCCTGATGTCAAAGATAAGTTTTCCCCTATTTTAAATAGTAAAAAGCTCTGATACTAAGATTAAAGCTCAGCTGTAAGGTGCAAAAGTTAAAAAAAGCCCCAAACTCCTGGTTCAGAAATTATTGCTTCTCCATGGACCTTTGTGTTGTCTTTCAGATTGATGTCACAGTTTCTCTACCTCCAAGTAACTGCCTTCTTTCAATGTTATATGAGAAATGAAGAAATTATGCAAATCACCTCCCCAGTCAATTACTATGTCATGAGCTTGGGGAGAAATTAACTCATTTATTTGGAAGGAATATGATATCCCAACAGATGTGTGTGGCTGGATGTTACTTTTTCATTAAAAAATAACAGTGTAAGAAGAAAAGGGAAAAATTAGTAAATATTCTGTCTTTAAACTTCTGGTTTAGGGATGCTGACTTAGTGCAGAATGGCATTTCATCACGTCCACAGACTGTATTATTGAAGCTGTGGAAATTGGTAGGAGTAAAAGATGTGATTGAAGTTGTTCATGTGCTTGATGGTGCCAGACCTCTCCACTTGCTTCATAAAGCTGTTTGGTGCCAGCTCTTCATTTAGCATTTGGTTATACCTAGTGGGTTGTATTACTCTTGAATCAGATCCTCAGATTTATCTTGGTTTCTGAACTGTTAGATAGAATACGGACGGAAGTGTGTTGACTTTTTGAAAAGCAAACACATTACACTCCAAAGGAAAAACAAGTGTTATTAATGTATGTTATTACTATGCTCTTCTCTCTTTGATTTAAAAACTAATTGTGAGCCACCTGCAATGGTGGAACAAAGTTCTATTTCTCTGTAACCTGAGAGAAAAATGACCTGCTGGGTATTTATTTTCAGGTTCATTCTAAAAGTTTATACCACTGTTTGAGAAAATAGAGTAATAAAAGTTGCAAACTTCAAAAGTATAAAAGTGCACTGAGAAGTGCACCAAAAATTAACAAAAGCATGTCTTCCTCTTGCTCACCTTTATGAAAAATTATACTAGAAAATAGATATTGAGATTCTGGCATTCCAAAATGCCACATAAAAAAACCCTAAAGAAGTTAACACACTTCTGTTTTTCTTTAAATCTGAGAATTAAAACACTTTTAATTACTTCCAGATACTAGACCTAAATGCCAATGTGAATTGCCAGGCTGTCTCCCTTGACTCAGTATCCTGACTCTGATCGAGCCTGGTATTTAAAAGAAATAGCTGAGTTATGGAGTAAACTGTCCACAGGGACAGTTTTTCTGTAACCCTCATTATTTAGAGTTGGCTTATATTCCACAGCATGATGTTAAGCAACTAAGATACATCATAAATGGTAGGAACATCTCAGTTCTGAAAAATGTATTGTTTAGTCATGTTTTTCAAAACTTATTATAAATCAATGTTCATATCTTGAGTGGAAAAACCATGACATTCTGGAACAAGTTGTTAAAATGTATATAGTACTGCAGCATAACAATTCTATAAGAAACAAACTTTTTCTTACTAAAGCCAGGCTTCATCTAATAGCTTCCACATACTTCAGGGTGGAAAAAAGTAATATACAAATGTCCTCAGTCTTTTGGAAAGGCTGTGACCTGCATGATATTTAAAAGTCCACAGGAGTGTATAGGAATGAACACAGCAGTTGTTCCCTCATAGTATGTTATTACAAAGAGAACTGGGGGTCAAATTGCATGAATGATAAATGGAAGGTGCTTGAAATGAGTTGGTTCTTTTTTGAACATTATACATTGACCTTGGCAGTTTTGACAATTACATCCATCATTTCTAAGAATCCATTCCAGAACACCCGTCTGTTCTCTAATGTGGCCAAGTAAACAGGATTTGTGAATATACGAATCAAAGATTGATCTCCTGTGCCTATACACTGATTAAGAGTTCTTGGTGCAACTTTTTCATTCTATGAATTATGCTAAGATCATAATTCACCACAGCACACCTGTAGGCAGGCATGTTGGAGTGCTTTATTCTTCACTCACAAGGTCTTGGTAGGATCAATAGTTGGCTTCTGAGCTTGATAAGCAAAATGGAATACACCATTAAAAAGCACATTGTACACAGCAAAAATGATGTTTCACTGCCTTAATGTTCCCCCTAGCAACAGAACTTGCTGAAGACAAAGATGTGACAAGACAGGGTGGAACAACTTAGCTGCCCTTGAACGCGAACATTCCCAGTCACTCAAAAAGTAAAAAATAAACATTTCTGCTTGGAATTTATAGCTTGTCTGTCTCTGACCATATAAACAAGCTTTGTCATCCTAAAACAGGTAACCAAGTGTGCTTAGTAATACCTTTTTCTTTATCAGACTACTAATTTGAAAGGTGCTAAGCTGAATCAGTGTTGGCATGCAACTTAGTGCATTAATACATATAGAAGCATCTGAGCACACTCACTTTGTCTTCCAGTGTACTTGTACATATTCTTTAACAAAAAACATGGGGACCAATGCAAGGCTTCACTGAAGAGGATCATAGAATCTTAGAACTATTCAGGTTGGAAAAGACATTTGGGATCAGAGTCCAACCATCATCCCTGCTCTACAAAGTTATCCCATAAACTATATCCACCAACACCACATCCAAAAGACCCTTAAACACATCCAGGGATGGTGACTCAACCACCTCCCTGGGCAGCCTATTCCAGTGTCTAACCACTTTCTCTGTGAAGATTTTTTTTCCCTAATGTCCAGTCTAAACCTCCCCTGTTGCAGCTTGAAGCCATTCCCTCTTGTTCTATCGCTAATTACCTGTCAGAAGAGACCAGTACCAACCTCTCTACAATGACCTTTCAGGTAGTTCTAGAGACTAATGAGGTCTCCTCTCAGCCTCCTCTTTCTCAAATTAAACATTCCCAGCTCCTTCCAGGGTTCTTCATAAGACTTATTCTCCAGGCCCTTCACCAGCTTCATTGCCCTCCTCTGTACTTGCTCCAGCACCTTGATATGTCTCTTGAATTGAGGTGCCCAAAACTGGACGCAACACTCCAGGTGTAGCCTCACCAGTACTGAATACAGGGGGACAATCACCCCTCTACTTCTGCTGGTCACACTATTTCTAATACAGGCCAGGCTGCCATTTGCTTTCTTGGCCACCTGGGCACACTGCTGGCTCATATTCAGCCACTTGTCAGTTAGAACCCCTAGGTCCTTTTCTGCCAGACACTTTCCAGCCACACTTCCCCAAGCCTGTAGAGCTAACAAAAAGGTTAAGATGACTGAAAACTTGCTCAGAGTAAAAATGGATGCAAACTGAGTTTGAAGTCCTAGAGTGATGACACTTAAATCTGTTCCCGTGGAAGAGGTCCAAGAAGGGACCAATCATGCACCCACGCATAATTCTGTAATAATGGAAAAATCTGAGTTCATGGAATTAATGTAAAAGCATCAGTTATGGAGGCAACCCTGAAGTAGAGCTTTATGGTGCTTTCTTTTAGTTCTCCTCAGAAGACATAAGAAAAGTGAGACTAAGGAGAAAGCTCTAAGATAAGTAGGTGGCTAATGTAGAAGGGAGCAAGAGGTGTGGAGATAGGCTTAGCAGAAGAGGTGGATACAAGAAAATATAACACTTCAGCTCTTGAACTGTGATGAACAGTTTTAATAACTTCTGTACTCTTTGACAAGCAACTGTGTAATATTTGTGGGTGGGTTTTTTTGGTACAAAATTCCTTAAAATATGTTAGTAAAACAAAAGAAAGAGGATCTTCACTCTGCAACAGCTCATTAATTCTTAATTTTACTTACTATTCTTTCACATTGATTTTGGTAGGACTGCTTACACTTATGTGATGCATATTAGTCTGCGAGGGAACTAGAAAACTACAACTAAAAATGTTCTGATTGGGATACAAACCATAGAAAATAAGCATGCAAAGTGCTATAATGGCACCTTTTACCTACTGATATCCTGTGTTGATCCAGTTTATCTGTAGATAAATGTATATAACATTTGGAAATTGAATACTTAGCTCTTTTTTTTTTTCTAACTAAAACAACTACTCATATCTTAGTTTCAGTGAGAGATGCTGCCAATCTCCATTTTCTCATGCCTCTCTCCCACTATTTTCATGTAACTGTGAGAACATCATACCTCACAAAAGAATTGTGGTATTTTTATTCAAGTCACTTCTTAGCCCATGTCATATCCTTAATAGAAACATACCATTCCTTTGCCTACAATTTAGACTGGCTAATACAGATACTACTTTTTACAGAGGTCCTTCTCCTGGTTTTTGGCTCCCAATCTACCTTGTGTATTCTGGTGCTTTTTTATTTTCACTTTTTATTTTTGTAGGATGTGTCTTTAGAAAAATCTGCACAAACTCCATCCACTATAACAAGGTCTTTTGTTAATTTAACATATAACAATATAGAAAATTATGATCTACTACATTTATGGTAAATGTCAGTGTGGTAAATATATCTTTGTAAGCTGGTAATCCTAACTGCCTATCAGTTTGGTGTTATAATACACCATTATGAGGGAAGGGTGGACTTCAGTTACACTTCAGTGAAGGCTGTACTGTATTGCTGCTTTTTCACAGTTTGCTTTAAAGCACTGCCATTCTTTTGACTTCTTATAACTTTTCAAATATTGCTACACCTGGCTCAGGTTTGTTGAAAAAAAAATTATATTTTAGAGCAACATTTATTTAAAATATTACTGTAGAATTAGCTTCTTGTAAAGCATAGATTTGCCATAGTTTTTCAGAACTGTGTTTCCTTACAGAGTATAGTCTTTCGCCCTGAAATATCTCAAACTCCCCTCAGCCTCGTTATGTGAGATGGTGTGGATCCTTGTTTAAATCAATAGGATGTGACTGTCCATACTGACCAGGACTTTTTCTATGGCTCATGATATATATAAACAGTTTCTCTCCAGAGATGTGTCTGACATTCAGTCTCTGTCCTCAAGAGTCACTGATGGATGCATGAAAATACGTTCTTTTATTGCACATGTTCTCCAGTGAGATGTTAAGCCACCATGCTCTCATCCCTCTCTTGGGAAGGAACCAATGACAGCTTAGATCACGAACATTTCAACATCTCTGCCAGCAGAGAAACCAGGGTGTGCTCCTGCAATTCACAGGATGCATTTGGCGAGTCCTGGTGTTCCAAGCAACTTTGCGTTGGGAAAAATGCTTTTAGCTGTAGATTGCTTAGGGGCAAATTGTAGGAAGGATGCAAGAAGAGTGGCTTTCTACATGCAATTTTGTCTTTTCTCTAGGTCTTAAGGAACAGCACTAAAGAAGCATAATAATATTTATAAAAATGTAAGGGCTTTTTTTCAGAGGGTTAGGGGGAAGAAGCTGGAATAAAGATTATGATCAGTGAACTCCTATTAGATGAGAAGGCTACCTCCCATAATATCTACTCAGAACACTGAAGTATTTTGTTTTGGTTCTTGAGAATATCAGGAATTGATACAGCATTTTTAGTTTATAATAAACTTAAAAGTGAGTAGAAAAGTACCCAGACCAAACAGAAACCTCTCACTGGTAATACCATGTGCTGTAAGGGTAACTTTGTTGCTTATGGGGGTGGAAAGTCACTATCAGTAGCCTTCCTCCTCCTCTTGCACTATAAAAAACCCTAAATGGTTATGTAACAAAGAATTAAACTGATTGCAACAGGTGGAATCACAGGTGCCTGCTTAATTCCCATTGACACAGTCTGTAGCTCAGTGAAGGGAAGGATGGAGATTCCCTGACTGCTACTCAGAATTAGAGTGGGGTGAGGGGAGTCAGATTAATGGCTCTAGCTCAAGCCATGAGCCTATTACAGGGGATTATTATTATTAGTGGAATTAGACAAACTGGAACAGACCATGGGTCTGTCCAGCTGAGTATCCTGTGACTGGAAGAGGCATGTGCTGACACATTGAAGGAAGGTCTGTGGTGTTCCCTCACACCCCTCTTGATAAAGGCAAAATGGTCAAATCTGTGTTGTCTCCCTTGCTGGAAAAGATAGAGGGATTGCTTCAGCAATCTGCTTACAGTTGGCTAATGCAAGCCCAAAAAAGTTCAAGTTGAGACAAGCTTAGTGTATCTGCTGCCATTGGTCAGGGGGTGAGCTCCTCTCCAACCCACCACCAGGCCTGCTGAATTTGGGCCATAAGGCTCCCAGCTGGGACCATCAGATGTCAGTGCATGAAGGGCATGCATGGAGCCCTCCTACCAGATGGGGTGCTTTGCTAATCAGTTAAATCTGCTTTAGCTGATCTTTTCATAGCATGGATGGAAACCAGATTTTTTAGTTCATTTGAGCAGGATTGGAATATCCAGCAGCCAAATACAAAGACTTTCCTTTAGATTGCACTGCTGAAACATGAAGGATACAAAAATTAATTTCTCAAATCACAGCAAATATATGCACTTAATATAAGTCTGTATCTTTTTTTTGGTGAGAATTGTTTTCATTCTTGTCTGCCTAGTTAGTGACAACTAGTTCACAGTTTACTGTGGTTGAGTGTAAACAGCTCTCACCTTTGTATGTTAATATCTAATAGTGATGGCTTTCAGGAAAGTTGATCATTCTCTGCAGAAAGACTGCATAACCCACTTTGCAGAGGACATAAAAATAATGTGTGATAAGCAAGGTAGCTCCCTTTTCTTTATAGAAGTCAACCTTCAGTGGCCTAATGAAACCAAAGCGAAAATAACTCCTGTCAGAATGGCAGAAGAATAACAATTATGTCCAAAATAAATGAGGAGGTGCATAACCATGGCTGAGGAAGAATTATGGGGAGCTTAAGAAAGACCCGTGAAGAGCAGCTCCCAAAAATGCAATCCATTTTGAGCACACGGGGATGGAGAATCATGGGCTACCTGTCCCTACTTGAGAGAAAATCCAGTAAGCCAGTTGCTGCTGCAAAAAGGAAGGAATTTAAATCTGCCAGCAGTTCTAGTTGAGGAATGGTGAAGGCCTGTTTGTTCTCTGCAGTCACCTACAGCTACAACACTGTCCATGTCCTGTGCTGTGTGCACCTGCATGTACACAAGCTTGTGCAAGGCTGGGTTGAGCTAGTGGTTTTGGATGAGGGGTGGCAGGGCTGACCAGCTCCAGAGGGCACAGCTGGACTCCTGGGAGCTCCTGTGGTTTGGTCACTGCCAAGGCACAATACAGGGGAACTGCTGCTCTTCAGCTTTGAAACTGATATTTAAGTGTAAGCTGTCCATCTTCTTCTATAAATCTGAGTGCTTGTGCCTTGTCACAAAGACTAAGATTTACCTAGATCCTAATTTATGCATATAATGGAAATGGGCTTATGACACATAAGGTAGTCTGTTTTAAAGGGATTGCACTTTAGTGAAAGATGTAGTCTTGATTTATGCAGAAAAGAAGCATAATAATAGGAATAAGCACTATGGTCATTAGTCACTATGGTCATTCCTATAATAATAGGAATAAGCACTAGGTCATTAATCCTTCTTGCAGAAATGATGCAAGAAGTACTGTGCAAGAGTACTCTTCAGGTCAAAAGCTTACAAAGAGGTTTTGCTATAATTCACTTGATAATAGATGATCCACTTCTAATCTTGTATTTTACAGTGGATAAACAGACCTGCTTTCCTGTTGTAACCAGTAGTCTCTCTAAAATGTTATCAGTTTCTCCCCTACACTTAGTTATTGTGGTCAGATTGCTCTGCTTGGTTTTCCTGACTCATGTATTGTAAGCTGTGAGGAAATATGAATACTAGTATAATATTATCTTTATTGTTCTGCTTTGTGGTAGCACTTTTTGTCTCCTTCAAGAAAGTTTTTAAGTACTTATGGATGCACAGCAATCTTTCTTACTGATGAAAAAAGTTGAGTTTGCTCCCTAGTAACTTGGAATTGGGGTTTGCAGACAATGTCTGGAAAAATGTTAAATAGAGGGGTGGAGGGGGAAGCTTTCTTGGCCTTCTTGTCTTTATCTAACACTGGTGATTTAGTTAAAATCATATCTATACTGAAGTACAGGATGGTAATATCAGTAATATTAGATAAATTCCTTAGTACTACTAGCTGGGCATCTTTAATATCAAGCCCAGTATTGATCAACAATTTCAATATTTGGCATCACAGACTGAGTTTCATGTTAGCATCCAGGTAGTGTCAGAACTGCATAACTACACAGTTTGTGAGATGCACCCACAGCAGTGCCAATGGCCTGGGGAAACACTAGCTGAATTTTATGAAATTGTGGGTAAAATTTTGCCTGTGTATGCTCCAGCCGCAAGCCAGTTACTGGGCAGACATGTATATGTTTTAGCTTAATTCACAGCTTTGCTTAAGAAAGACTTGGTGATTTTGTGTAAAAGGTGCAGGCCTGATTTCCCATTCAATTTATGCATTTTCAGTCTGCTTTTTAATGCCTGTGGTGTTTGTGTGCGTATATGATAATGGCTCAATGCAACATATGGATGCTGCTTTTCCTTGGGTATATATTATGTTGCATATGCATAGGGATGGATTATGCTAAAGCCTATGCATAAAAGATCACTAAGTAACTTTCACGTTTCGTGTTGTAAGAGGCATCAAGAGGAATATGGAGTGTGCTGGTTTGGTTTTTGTTTTGTTTGTTTTAACAGAAATGTCTAGAAGCTTAATGTGTGGAGATAATTTATGGTCATATGCACAGTTCTTGCAACATAAAGAAAATGCCTTGTCTAGTGAATGGCACACCTTACATTAAAATAATAATTTTCATAGTTTGATGATATTTAACAACACTGTGAAAGAAGCATAAACCCATTATTTATTTATTTTTGGTACTGACTCAGTGTAAATATTAGAGTACCCAAATCATTAAAATATACAAGGGTCATCTCCCTGCAACAAGTACTTTCTAAAATTTGCATGTGAGTTGCATTTTATATATGTGCTAGTCTGGATTTGGTGGAAGTTGGACCTAGTTTTCCTTGTTTCCTGAAGCACTGTGATAGTGACAGGGACAGATGCTGTTCTAGACTGGGTTGAATTGTATATGTAGCACCTGGTGAAAGATGAATTTAAGCATCGATCCAAGCCCATGCAGTGACCATGGGCAGGGCTTCCTATTTTGATGATGAGTTAAGAGTTCTCATGCCAATATACCCCTAATAATTTGATTTTATAATCTGTCCCTTTTGAAAAGAACAGCTCTTGGTTACTTTAGACATTTGTACCCACTAGGAAGTGCTGTATGTTTTGTGTTTGCTTAGTGTCTATATCTGATGTAACTATAATTTCCAATTACATGGCCTATCTGGAGCCTAGTATGTTTGAAGCAAAGAAAGCAATGATTGCTATGCCATAAAAATATTTTTCAGCAAGTTGTACATTTCAATTTTACTATATTTCAGAAATGGCCTAGCTGTTGTTGGTATATAAGGGCACAAAATAAAAAAAATTGTGGAAATTTACTTTAGATTAATAGTGTGTTATTTTATAGTGATAATTAGTCCCTTCAGTTTAAAGCAGTGACTTGTTTTCAACCTGCACATACTGCAAAAATTGTTGTCAAGGTATTGCTCCTCAGCTCCTGCAAGTTTGCATAGTTACCTAAGCTCAATGATGACATGAAATTAATAATTTAGTCAGAAGCCACTGTTGTATCAGTACATGCATGACTCTCAAAAACAAATTCCAAGCAGGTTTCCTCTTTCACTGAGCCCGCAGTTACCATGGTGATGGGAAGTGTGCAAGAGCTAGAAGAGACAGAACAATGCATGACTTCAAAGTGCTCCCCTTCCCACCAAAAATGTCACTGCTCTCCATTCCCCAGCACTTCCTATGCATCAAATAGTGTATGTCAGGACATTAGAGGAGTCCTAAAAAAGCTTTTACACAAGCAGAAAGAATAGCTCTATACTTTATTAAGCCAAGTCTTGCTAGCCTCCTTTTGCCTTCTAAATCTTCTAGTGCCTTGGAAAGTCTTCTGCCAAAACCAACTATCTTTATTCAGAAATTGGATTTACAGTAACCAATACTCAATACATTTAATTTTTAAATTTCTCAGAACAATAGAATAATTAATATAAAGACAACAAAGCACATACCAAAAAAAGGAAGTAACCTAGTTCTTGTTTTGGAACTTTATCTTTTCAACTCTCATTTAAACATTAATCAAAGCATAGAGGTAATGATAAAGCTATGACGAAAAAATATTGATCTCAAAAGACTATACTTTTAAAGAAAGATTTAAGACCAACTGCTGTCCTGAGTCTCACATGCAATGATGTAAAAAAGAAAACATGATGCAAGTCAGGGTAGAAGTTGCCCTCAGAGAGAGGAGCTTTGAACAGAAAGAGGAGGCCTGTAGCCTTGCAATAATGGCAGAAATGACTGGACAAATGTGAGTCCCTGTAGGCAGAGGTAGGCATGGAATTTCATTTGAATATTGAAAATAAGAAGCGAGCTCCTGGAATGGTGGTGTGAGTGAATGGTCATTGTGCTCTCTGCCACTTTGATTCCAACCAGCAGTGGGAACAGATGGCACATAACACCTCCTCCCCAAAATGAACCACCATCTACACTCCCACCCACTAATCCCAGCACTGTGAAAGAGGCAGGGACCTTGGAACAGAGCTCCTTCATGCTGATTTTGTGTTGGTTTATTTCCAGTGAAATGATTTGCACAGCAATAATGGAAAGAGGCTAGAAAACAATCATGTTTCTTTAGGAAAGAGTCTTGAGGGAAGTATGGGAGGGCGTACTGAAGATGCATCCAGTTCCAGAAGCTGAGCTACTCAAGAAGGTTAAGAATTGGTGTAGTAGATATCACCAAATAAGACACCTAGGGGAAACACCTTTAAAAATCCAGCAATTTCACTTGGGGGTGCTATGTTTTAAGACAGACTATAAAACCAAAGCACTTAAAACCATTCACTGACCCTTCCATATAGAAGTGTCTTTCAGACAGAAATATTTCATCAAATAGATATATGCTCCTTTCAGCCTCATGAAATTATCCTGAGCACAACCACATTGGCCAGGCTAGAAGTGAACTGAATCAAAGCCCATTGAAGCCCATGTAAATACAGTGAAACTTCCAATTGTGCTGTAAGTGAACATCTAGACTTGAATCTATACATACATATACACATATTGCAGCATTTGGGCAGAACAAAAATGATTCTGGAATAATATCTTTCCTATATTTTTATTTGATGCTTAAAAGAGTTAGAATGTATTACTTCAAAAGCCTTTACTGTCCAGAATATTTTTCAGGATTCTTCAAGGAGATTCTCATAGTTACTGCCCTTTCTTTTTGCACATGTATATTGGTATTTTCTGGTCAACTTGTTATCTGTATCTCTGTTCTGGTATGTGTTTGTGCAATACGAGGGCATGAGAAATGCAATAGAAGGTGGTTAAAGAAGAGTATTATTCAAAATGTCTGATAAATAATTAGTAAGGGTTGGGGGGGGTAGTTTGTTTTTGGGTGAGGGTGGTTTGGGATTTTTATGCGTGTGTACATCTCCTAGATGGAAGTAAACAACAGAGAAGCATTGCCTGGTGTATGACAATGAGGGACAGATTAGTCACTGGCTACTTATCAAGAAGAAAACAAACTAATCATCATCTTTGTTATTGCTTTTGTATCGTTTCGTTTAGAGAAGCTGGCTTAGCTGGATGTAATGGATACCTGTGCTGTATTGCACTATTTTGGGTTGTACAATGGGTGTAGAGCACCCTCTACTTTCTTTTGATCAAATAACACTCCTGGGTTTGAAGAGAAGGGTGTGTACGGGGAACATCACTGCTGTTTTCATGCAGATTTTTGTACTGAAATCAGAAGAAAGAATTTGTCTATAGGGTTCATTAACTGTTGGCCTCTGCTGGCAGTAACCCATGTTATATAGGCCACCATTGTGACATCCTCAAAAGAACTCCCTGAAGGAGGCAAAATCTAGAAGGAGAATATCTACTCTGAAGTTTCCCACCTTCCCTGAACTATATCTGCAGAGCCACCCCAGGAGGGGAGAATGTGGCTTTGAAAAATAACACCTTTGTTATTCCAAGTGTTAGAGATGAAGCAGAGTTTTCAGATGGCCCCAAGGTTTTTGCACCCTTCACCAAACACAGATGGAAACTGGACTCTTTGAACTGCTTTGAAAATCTGTTACCATGCATTGCTGTGGGGCCTGTGAAGCAGCCATTGCTAACTTCTGTCTGCCTGCAATTTTTATGGCCATGTGATGACAAGGGATTAAATAGCTTCATTTTAGAAGCAGACAGCTTTTAAATATAAAAATGAAAAACAAAATAAAACAAAAAGCCCAATAATTCCCTCCTCAAGGCAAAACCTTAATAGATGCTGAGGTAACATTTCTATGAATGAGGTGAATTCCGAAGTAAAAATACAAGCAGTTAAGAATTTAAAATTGTATCTTAGGCAATACTTGCAAAACCTTTATAGCATTATGATCTTGGTACATTGAAATCCAGAAAATATAGATTATTCCTTGCTCCCCAATTTAGGATCATTGGAATTACGGTATATAATACCATGACTATTTCCTGTAGTGTTTTCTATTTAGTGCCTGTAATTTACATTTACATGGAATTATTATAGAGGTGCTGAAAAAAAATTGTCAATTTATTCATATAATGAAAACTTCTTTGACTCATCTGAATTAACTGTGTAGTTGATGGCAAAAAACAGAGCTTTCTGTAAGAAAGCATGTTCTTTAAAACTTGTATTGCATCTTATTCATTGTTTTCAGCTATCAGAAAGTGTGTGCTGATTACAACTGTTCTTGATTTATTGAAAAAGCAAGTCTTTTTTCCAGTTAGTCTATATATTGACTTCAATTAGCAGTAGATTGTATTGTAATTTCATCTTTTTAATTTTAGAAATACTCAGTTTGCTTGCCAATAAAAAGGTGGTTTTTTTTAATAGACAAAAAGCAATCATTCAGATTTCATTTTTAGTTTGTTCAGTAGAACTGATTGCAGATACCTACATGAGGAGATGCTACAATTTTCATCCAGTTTTTATGAGCAGGACTGCTTTGGGCAAATTCGATAGCAGGCTGAAGGCTGAGTTATACAAACCAACACAGGCGTCTGATAACCTGTGCTGCATTCTGCTGTGTTCTCATCCATTATAGATATAAAACCCGTGTGCAGCAGCTTTTCTAGTGGAACAGCTTCAGAGGAGACAAAGTGGGACTTTTTCTGCAGGCTCTGTCCTTGCTGCCAGGGTGCAAGGTCTGAGCAAGGTAGTGGATGCAGGAACCCCTGGGCTGGGCTGCTACATCCTTTGGGCTGGAGCTTCCCTAAAGTGTCCAGATCCTCACCCTTTCCTCCCACTAAGGTATGAAGATTCTTTCCCTTACTCAACATCCTTTTCGAAAGTTGATTCAATGACTTGATCTTCTCTCCAGGTGGTGGAAACTGGGACAATGGCAAAATGTCTTTGTTAACTGAGCGTTTGGAGGTGGAGCAGCTGATTGTACTTTGTTTTCAGAAATGCTATTTATATATATATATATATCTCATATAAATGTCTGCTACAATTACTAATTTTCCTCGAAACAGTCTGCAATTTTGTCTACTGGAGCGTATCAACAGTCTGGGAAATCCTTGTCTAAAATTTCTGGAGGTTTGAATCAGATTTGCTCCAGAAACTCTACTATTTCTCATGTCACTTAAACAGCTCTGGCCCTGTCACATGTTAACTTTTAGTCCAAAGTACCTAATTGTGTAAAACATAATATGACACATACAACTGCAGGCTATAAATTAGTTAAAAGATATAAATAAGTATTTTAGTCTGTCAGCTGTTGGGAGCAGTTATGGTGACTTTGGAGGAGGTAGAAGAGTCTGCTTGGAACATGATCTGCCCATAAAGAGGGAGGGAGGACTGGTCTGAAGCTTCTCTGCATGCTTCTCTTCCCAAAAATGACAAAGTGCTTTCACTTCTGCACAAGAGGTTTCTTTCCCCAGGAACTGGTACTAAGAATTACCAGTGTGAGAAGCCACTTTGGGTCTACTGCCTTTCTGGATGGCACTGTTTACTTTGAAATAAGGCAGTAGTAGGGGCAAGTGCTGAAAGGCATGTGGGAACACAATGCAGCTGTGAGAGCTGAGGCTGGTGTAGCAGTCCTGTGAGTAGTTTCCTGCCCAGTGCTGAAGTAGTAGAACTGATCTATTACCACAGTGAGGCTGTAAAATTCACCACAACTTCCCATTCAATGCAACTGAATCATGTACATGTTCAGAAGAAAAGCAGTAGTGTGTTCTGCATGCACTTGCATTACATGAAACATCACTCATTAAAGGAAATTTTATTCCAACACAAGGAACCTCCTTGTCATAGTTGCACCCTACATGGAAAGTACAACAGATATCGTGTCATGTGTATTATAATTTTCCACTGGAAGTAATTTTTCTGCTTTATTTTAAATGATGCTACGCAAAAGGCAATTCAGGCAGATACAGGGTCATGCACCTCACCTTTTTCCTGTTAAGGTGAGTGCAAAAAAGTAAGAGTGCATAGAGTAAGGACAGATTCAATCAGAGCTAGAGAGGTAATTTATTAATAGAGACAGAGGAAATCTTACCCCATGTGTGCTCTTTTTCACTTGCTGTTAAGGGCAAGGACAGTTTAACATGCAAGAGGGACAGTGAGTAACAGGAGGTGTGGAGACACAGAGTCAGTATGGGCAATGACCAGC
>NW_009953929.1:5228641-5232048 GCF_000747805.2 Chaetura pelagica | reverse complement strand
CTTCTAATTCAATGAATTTTCAACTTTAACTCAATTTTTACTCTTAGGAAAACTCAGGAATATTTTCATGTCTGATCATATATTTAAGCCAATACTGGCAATGTAAAGGATTTTTTTTTTAATTACAGGTCCTCCTATAATAGAAAGGGATAAACTTTCCATGCATTTTGTTGGAGGAATATAACAGCAGAATTCTGATCACTACTTTTAAAAGCTCTATTTTGTGATAAACATAGTTCTTCAAAGACAATTCTTTAGATCACTATTTTTTTTATCTCCTTAAATAATTAAGGTTGCTCCAAGGCATATGTCATTAAAATCAATAAAATTGTCTAAAGGTGTTTGGAACAAGAACAAATATGCAGGCAGTGACAACAACCTGTTTTTCTTTAGGTTAAGTAGGTTTTGTACACTTCTGGGAAGTATTTTAAGAGCTTACTTTGCGAGTGTGAAACATTTCAGGTTTAGCTTCTATTCACTACTATTGCTTGGCAAAAATAATAAACTTATTCTGTCAGCTATGGTGTTTTCTCCACTGGCTTCCCAGATTCTCCAGGTCACTGCATTATTCTTTTTTTTCCTTTTCTAAAGGATCAGTTCAATGCATGCACATTTTGGTGGTGAATGGTGGTGAGAGAAACCACCAGGCTCTCTGGGTTCCATGTTCATTTTTTAATTCACGATTACAAGATAGAGGAAGGTGGGAACTTGTCACCAAGCTATCTAATGTCTTCCTTAAATCCTCAGGACCTGGATTTTTTGAGTTTTAAATAAATTATTCAGAAGATGAACATAAAGACCATCAACTCTGTTGAATGGTCAAACATTGCCTCTGCAATAGTTTTCAGTATATGTGCAACTGCTCTGCATTTTATGGTTTGTTACCTGGAACAAGTCACAGCAATTTGCATGTAAAACATTTTCTCTTCTGACAGGTGTCTTTGCTTGGGCCTCTCATCACTGAGGTGATCTAGGCATTTAAATGATTAGTAATTGAATAAATTTTAGATCATGATGGTTTTTATAATCTGTCACATATATTGTACTCCACAGTGATGGGAAAGACGTGCAAAGTATATAAATTGAAGAAACAACTGAAATTATTATTTGTTGGATATTATTTAAGAAAACACAGCCCATTTTTAATTTTTAAAAAAGCTGGCCATGATATTCTGAAAATAAGTATTTTTCAAACAAGTTTCAGAGATGAACTTTCTGGTATTCAAAAGCACTCTGTTAAACTATTAAGCAACTTCGTTTTAGTGAACAAAAACCCCTCAGCATAATTAAAGTTAATCAGCACATTTATCAATAGAAGCCATCAGGGAAGAGCAGTAAGACAATTATTTGGAACAGCTGTAATCAATCTGTGCACTTTAGTCTGAAAGTGTGTAAAACTACAGAAATTACTTATATGAAAGAAGTTAAGATTTGTTTCACATTCTTTAAAATAAAAGAAACCTACATGCTCAAATGTGTTCCTGATAAGAAATGCTGAGTGTATAGAAGTTGAATCTTTTTTTGTGTCCTTTCGTGGTCTTAAAAATCTTCCTGTTTTTTCTGTACTTCTGAATAGTACAACTGTAGTTTAGCATTTCATTTTTCACATTTTTTAAAATATTAAATACTTAGTTATTCTTTTGCACTTTTCTTTGAGTGCTACATGCTCAGCTGGTCAAAGCTGCTGAGCTTCCTGTTTTACGTTATATTCAGGTTTGTTTATTCCCATCAGTTTAGGATGAGGGCCTGGAGTAATCTCTTATTTTTATTTTTTTTTAATTAAATGTGAAGCTAATATGTAAATAATGCTAAAGGTCACCTGGCTGATTTTATTCTTTCTTTGAATTGCAGCAATCCTTTGAAGAGTGTTAATTGATTATAATTGTTTTAGTTAATCAGTTTCAGGGGATCATAAAACTATTTTACATGCAAGGGTTTTTTGTATCCAGGCAGTTCACAAAAGTGGTGAGCACTACCTTAGGTCAGTTGTTTCTTTATTGAAAGTGATTAAGTGTTTTGTATCTACTGGGTGACACTGGTTTTGGAATATGGATGAGCAAAGCTATGAGAAGCATGAGTATGGCCACCTTATAAACAGGTCAGAAGAAAATCCCTGATACTGATTGTTGAAATGGTTTAACATTTCAGAAAAGTTAAATTTTCCTCCGATAATAAGAAATCAAAGATAAGGAGCACGTGGATGGGACTCTTCTGGATTCAGCTTTTCTAAAACCTGTTTATCCCTTTTGTTTAAATGAAGAGAAATACAGGGATAAATGAGAGGTACCCTTTCCAGGCTTGATATTTCTAACAGTATTTATGCCTGCTTCACTGATACAGACATGAGTGTCTTTCCAGCTTTGACTGGTAAGTCCTGCTCCTTGAAAGAAAGCATGAGGCTCTCACAGTGCTGGGGCACACATACCAGAGTGCCAAGACTTCCTTAGAGGCTGGGTGAAATCCTAAGGATTTATGTGCAAGATCTCTCATTTAACTATGAAGGTCTGTTTATTTGCTTAAGACTGTTTGCAGTAAGAGTTTGTGAAGTATAGCCAGGTAGTAAATTCTAAGGGCAACTTTTGGACTTCTTGATAAGCAGGCTTCATCAATTAAAAACTTTTGGGATAGGGCTAAAACCTGTCCTCTCCTACTTGCTTTCCATTGCAATATCATTGTTTACTCTCAAATATGGTAAATTATCTGAGAATAATCTAGTTCATGCACTGAATGCATGTTGTTGTGTATGAAATCAAAGTAAAACTTAATTGTAATTGGAACTTAATATGACTCTTGGAAATCTTTGGCAGGTAAACTTCTAGTGACTTGTCCCATGAAAAAAGGAGGAACTTTCTGTTTTCATCACTGATTTCTTAATGCAGCCCATAGTATAATTTCATGGTCTGCATGCCTTAAGGACCTTAATGCGTAAAGTGGGTTATTTTTTTCTTAAATGTGAAGCTTATGTGTGTTTCATAAACTTCAAAGAAGCTGCAAGGCTGTTCTTCTCCTTTCCTGAATGTGTGTTTTCTGGATTTCAGAAACCTGCTGTTCCTTTTCCCCATGACTCTTGCAATCTATACAGTGACTATCAAAATCAGCAGATGTTCAGATGACCTAAACAATAAAATTCTGAGGGGAAGAGGAAAAGGCTTCTGATGCAGAAGTATGGGTGGCTCAGTGAGGGGAATGGCATTGGCAGAAAATGGCCAGGAAGGCAGTTAATGTGAATTCCAGATTTCTGCTAGGAAGAGAAAACCAGAAGTATCAATGAAATGAAATTATGTAAATAAAGAAACCTGCACTTGTGGGCTAAACAGTACAAATATCATGTAAGGGGGACTGAATTAATGGCAGTTGAGCATAAATTTGATCATATAATTAGGAACTCATATGGAAGTGGGGGAAGG